>NW_025945462.1:4180-33927 GCF_000764305.2 Hyalella azteca
CCCCACGATCGCCCCAAGCTCGACGAGTAATTTCACAAGATTCCATTTCGGCGCTTATTTCGCTACGGCAACCGGAACCTAATGCGGACATAGAGCTTCTAATTTACCCGGCCATAAGAACCTGGGGCGTCCGTGTGCCAGCGGCTGACAGGTCTTCGAATTTCGATAGGGTTATGACCTTTGATCACATAAACGAACATCCACGCATTACCGGTTTCCTTACTCTCTCTATGCGACCTCTAATAAAACATATCAACTTTCACGTAAAAAGTATTCCTTTATGCATAACTTTTTGCACCTTTTTGTGCTGAAAACTTTGTATTAAAAACATGTGTGAAATGATATTGAAATTGACTTTTCTGGTGCTCAATGAAGTGAATTAAGCTGTGTCTGTGTTCCCATCCAACCGCAATTGAATTCATTTCCGTTTCTGGGAAATAATATAATATTTACTTAAATATTTTTTGGCAGCATAAACCAATTCGTTTCAAAATTTAATTTATAAAACGTGCCACCAAAGTTCCTCAATTTTTAAATTAGTTAGTATAAGCCTCAATTAATTTTCTCATCTGCCTGGAAGTAGCGCCAACGTTGGCCAAGGAAGATTAATAAGCAAAGGACTCAATTTGCCAGTCGCTAAATTAATGCCAGCCTTACCCCGGTTGATTGCCCAAGTACAACCCAAACCAGAATAAGACGGATGGTTGCAGCAACTGCAATATGCAGCACTACAACAACTTACTTACCGGGAAGAAGCCGGCGACGTAGACATCTATCTTCTTCCTGGCGAAGGCATGACCACACAACGAGCACAGGAGCAATAGCCACAAAAGACTTTCTCCTAAACTGAGCATCTCATGGAGTTTCCACTTAACATATTTGGCGACAACGCTGTCGTTGTGGCGGATGTTTCTGGGGCGCAGCGTTCGATACCAGAAACATTTGGTCCGCCGCTCCGTTGACTTCGGGCTCAGCGCACCTTTGAATTTCCCCATAACAATTTTTTGTCAAGACAATAATGTGCTCATTGTAAACTTTGAATACATGCAAGCGGCGCACAACTAGCATGGAAATCACTGATCACTTCCGTTTTGCGGAAAGCATTTCTCTTTGTTGGAACATTTTTAGGACTTACATCAAATGGTGCAGTTAAGAAAGCTAACCATGTTTGTTGTTCTTAGTGCGTCTCTATTGGGAACGACAGTCTTTAACGATCGTAAAATTCGTAAATATTTTCATCCAATAATTTTTCTGTTTTAGTGCGTATTTAACGCAGACGTAAGTCATCAAAGCTTCTAGGGCTCGTAAATATTTTGGTTTTTGTTCACAGACTGAGAAAGCCACCGCTGTCGATGAGTCGACGTAGAAATCAATTATTTGGCCAAGCCTCTTATACCAAAGCAGCCGTTGAGCAAGGCCTGGTCGTTCAATACGGAGCTGGTATCGCTGCGACTTGCCCCGCGGTGCTTGCTGATTCTATCACAACTTTCGAGCGTAAAGAATCGCTTCGAAATAATCATTTTATCTGAGCAGATGGCGCGTCGACTGTTGCTCTGTTGATATCATCGGCTGCTGTGTCCCTCAGAATTGATTTTTCTATTCGACCTTCAGGCTGATACCGCCACGTACTGACATTTTTTGGTTGACATTTTGACAAATTCAACAGTTTAAGAAGATTTTCCTGGAATATTTGCACACGTACTTTGCGTATTTAATAATTTTTGCCGCTCTAATTTTTCATCTGTTCCGAAATTTCTATGATCATTCAAAGTAAATTTTATGACATGCTTTTCTTTCCCGGACAAAGCATTTACTTTGTTGAATGAAATTTTCTTACATAAATTATTTTTTTTCAACTTGATAATTTGATAATCGAAAATTTCGATCCGTGCACCTCCTCATCTTGTATTAGAAAATGATTCTTCGGAAGCCGCGTTCATGTAGTTCCATTGACGCCGTTCCTCGTTCCTTGCCTCTGTTACAGGATGCAAGTCACGGCAAAATAACTGCCGTTGATGTGCACAATTCAATATATTTCAGTTCATCCTTTACCATGGGTTACTGCACCAGCTGCCCATAGACCAAAAATGTATTTCTTTCACTGCGAAATTTTATATACATTATTTCATTTTCTCGGCTCCGGGAATCTCAAATTGATTTTTCACATTTTTACTGTATGACAACCGTTACTAATACACATATTTTATCCACTTTTACTGAATAACGATTCCGTCAATTACTGAATCACCTTCAAGCCATCATAAGCACGAGTCAGTATAGCACTGGTCAAGTTAACATGAACAGACGCCGTATTATTGCCATGAACTTTCACTCTGAGTTTGCCCGTCAGAACCACAAACAAGTTTAAATGATGACTTATGATAATGATTTATGAGGACTAGCGCCAATCGATTAGGGTAATTTGTAATCGATCAGGGTAATTGGATAAAATTAATACGAAACCCTGCCAAAACCGCCATTTCTATATAGTTCTTCAAAAAATATTTTACAAACAGGCTTTTCCTCACATTTACATACAAAGAATCACAAATATTTTCTAGAATATTTCAAAATTTCCCATCACATGTGAACGAAAGCAATGAGCAATCTGGAAGTTTCTTACTTTCATGCAATTTAAATCGCATTTTGATATATTCCTCAGCATTCATTCGATCTCTCCAGAACATTTTTGTCTCGAGTTCCGATTCAGTTTGCAGACAACGGAGCCTCTCTGAACTCGCATAAATAAAAGGTCAACATTAGAGATGACACTTTGGGTGCTGTGAGTCGGTGCTGCTCGTGCTGCTGATGTTTGAGAGTGTAGACAATGCTGTAAAGTGTAGAGCTCGGCCAGTTCTCTAAAGAGAACTCACAAAGAGAGAACGCTCGAGGTTCTTCAAGCTGATATCGAATAAGCAATTCTTAATGCAAGCGGCCATAAGTATTTTTAAACGGACCATCTTGTTTAATGAGATCTCGTTCACTTATATTCACGGTTTATAAGAATTGATCATATCAAGAAGAGTATACGTAAATTTCAGATTTGACGCAAGAAACATCCACTGTATTCCCATCTGTTAACGCCGAAATAAATTCATCGAATTAATTATTTCTGAGAGTGCGAGATGAATTTCTGTTGATACGCTGTGTTGATGCATCCACTCAGGGAGCTGAAAATTCAAATGCTCGATGCAAATGGATCCTGGAATACGTTTGACACAGAGTTTCATTGGCATAACTACGGAGGCAAGCTTTAATTGTTGAGCTTCCTTGCGACGCATCAAACAGTCGCCACAAAATTCACTATTGCAGCCTGCAGTTGACTGCTTATAATTAGTCAACGTCATTACAAACTTGCTGCATTCCTGGGTCTCCTCTACTTACCAAAAAACAGGAAAATATCATGAAACACAAGAGCGCGACCGACACTCACACCCTACCCCGACGGCGGCCGACGGCAGACTGAGGGCACTGCCGCCCTGGACCCTCGGCCGCCCTCCCCTCACCTCCCATTTACTTCAGAAAGTCCCTTTAACCTACACTCCATCTCACGTGCCTACACTCTTCTTACGTGCCTACACTCCATCTCACGTGCCTACACTCTTCTTACGTACCTACACTCCATCTCACGTGCCTACACTCTTCTTACGTACCTACACTCCATCTCACGTGCCTACACTCTTCTTACGTACCTACACTCTTCTTGCGTACCTACACTCCGTCTCACGTGCCTACACTCTTCTTGCGTACCTACACTCCATCTCACGTTCCTACATTCCTATGTTCAAAATGGTTATTGGCCAGATAAATATAATTCATTGTTTTAAATTTCCAGGGCCGAGTAATATACTTCAGCTGACGTTGGCTGATCATAATAAAGGTTTAAGGAAGTAAATTTAATTTATTAACGACGTTTCGAATGTAACCGTATTCATTTTCAAGTTATAGGAAGCATTGAATACGACAATTTTGGTGTAAATAAATACATGATACCCGTATATATGATCCAACACAAAAATTTGGAACCGTGAAAATAATTTTGAAACAATCTCAAAGTTCAGAAAATCCGGTAGTTGTGAGATGGATAGCTGGAGTCCTATGCGTAGAGATGAGGGCTTCAGCTATCGTCGGTCGGATGCTGTCGGGGCTAATAGACGGAACACGTCCAACGTTACATCCGACGACGACTCGGAGACGGAGGACGACGAAGGCGGCGCATCAGCGTGACCGGGGACTAGGAAGTCCCGAACTCATCATAAGGTCATAAGGTAAGGGCCATGCACTGCATGATGACGATGCTGGTGGGTTCCTCCAGCACACTGGGAGTGTCAGCCCTGTTGAGTTTGAGACGCTGTTGTCAACGGTGTCACGGAGTCTATTGAATTCATTGTGGAGTTCATCGCATTAATATTAATTTCATTCTTCTTGAGATGAAGTTGCTCGATTGTAATGCTCTAAGACCAGAGGCCATACTTTTAAAATTCGCTAAGTGAACGTAAATACTTACGCTCTATTTTCTTGACTATGATTGGTGAATTTTGCTTGAAAGGACGTCAATGATTGGCGGATGAACTTACGATCTCTTAACTTTTTTTGAAAGCATGGGGACTGGTCTGGTGCGAGCTTGTCTCAGGTGGCAGGATAGGACTTGTCCTAGGTTATCGTACCTTATTGTGTTAAATTAGTGTCACCGCAGGCTCATAAACACCACAGATGCAGCCACACATCATCGTAGATATATAACATGCCACACCAATATACACTACACCTGCATCACGCGAGCCAATTTCACTTCACGTCACACACGCTACACAGCTACGTCACACTAACGTCACAATCAAGGCACACGCCACATTCACACATCAGACACACTACACAGCTCCGTCACACTAACGTCACAATCAAGGCACACGCCACATTCACACATCAGACACACTACACAGCCTGTCTCTTATACACATCTAGATGTGTATAAGAGACAGTGTCACAATCAAGGCACACGCCACATTCACACATCAGACACACTACACAGCTACGTCACACTAACGTCACAATCAAGGCACACGCCACATTCACACACCAGACACACTACACAGCTACGTCACACTAATGTCACAATCAAGGCACACGCCACATTCACACATCAGACACACTACACAGCTCCGTCACACTAACGTCACAATCAAGGCACACGCCATATTCACACATCAGACACACTATACAGCTCCGTCACACTAACGTCACAATCAAGGCACACGCCACATTCACACACCAGACACACTACACAGCTACGTCACACTAATGTCACAATCAAGGCACACGCCACATTCACACACCAGACACACTACACAGCTACGTCACACTAATGTCACAATCAAGGCACACGCCACATTCACACATCACACACGCTACACAGCTACGTCACACTAACGTCACAATCAAGGCACACGCCGCATTCACACATCACACACGCTACACAGCTCCGTCACACTAACGTCACAATCAAGGCGCACGCCACATTCACACATCACACACGCTACACAGCTACGTCACACTAACGTCACAATCAAGGTACACGCCGCATTCACACATCACACGCGCTACACAGCTCCGTCACACTAACGTCACAAGCAAGGCACATGCCACATTCACACATCACACGCGCTACACAGCTCCGTCACACTAACGTCACAATCAAGGCACATGCCACATTCACACATCACACACGCTACACAGCTCCGTCGCACTAACGTCACAATCAAGGCACACGCGCGCTGGCAGACGATGTCTCTCCATCGCGAACGCCCATGACCGGAACCTTGCAGCCGGTCTCATGAATTTATGGACCATAAAATGTTCAAAAACACCACTATATTCTGAGCTTGCCAGACTTATTTTCATCAATACCACAATAAATTCCGTAATTTTGAAAGCCTGCTACAGGTCCAAGGACTACCTCGAGATTTATAAAAATTTCAGCTGGTTTCGAGGTCAGGCAAAGTCCGCCGGTGAATGTTGTTGAAATGATTTTGGTCTGGTCGTAATAATCTTAAATAAGCTCGGTTGAAAACTTAGACGTGACTTCTATGTCCAATGTCAGGCTTTATATCTCTGTTTAAAATAAATAGGATCAGAAGTGGTCGCTAAACCTTTTGCGTTAAAACTATAACGGACAATTGCCAGTGTTAAATTCTCAGTTGCCAAGAGTAGAGCTTTATTGTTTGTTATGTCACTGACGATTTAGATCTGAAAATGCCCATTTTCGGTGAAAAATTTTATTTAAAAAAATACTCCGATCTTTTACCATTTTTGCAGAGTCATTAGACATCATACCTTGGCACTAGTTTGTCGGCTGTTAAGACCAACGATGGAATTTATTGTTCATCTTTCAAATTTCTTGAACACTGCAAAGTATTTACCCTTGCGATGATGAATTCAAAAGCCTTTGCTTTATTTTTCGAAATTAATACAAAAGTTAAACCCTTGATTAAAGTCGACTTCCACAGTCCTCCAGTTCAGCGTTTGGAATGATATGAGCAGAAAAAAATTACTAATAAAAACGCAAAAAATAATTTACGAATCGAATATTCCTTGTTTAACACGTTGGCCGCGATTGCTGATTTGGCCCGAATGCCGTACGGGCGATAGGTTCAAACTTGTATATCTTCAGTTACCCGGCAGATAGCAAGGAGAAAAGTTGTGTGCAGCTCTGCAGGGCTATGTTCTGTCATTGTATCACATAAAATTCGTGGCCGCATTTGGTGCACATCGCTCAGGGTTGAAATTTGTCATTATTCCTGGCGATGTGTACCAAATGAAGCCATGCCTGTTGTGGCTCATATTGGCTCACGCCGCCTATCGTAATCACTTCTAATACTGTGGGCGATCTGTACCAAGCAAAGACATGCATCTATAGCTCATATTGCCGAAAAAACGCCTAAAGTTATCACTTTTATTTACTGTGAGTGATGCGCGCAAGAAATCTACATTAGTTTTGAGTTATAATTGCACACGTTATGACTACCGGTATCTCTTAGCTTTTTGTGAACGATGTATATTACGCATGGAAATTACTATGGAAAGAGATTGGTGTCCAGGTTTTCATAATCCTGAATAAAATTGAGGGTATTTACATTATTAGTTCAGTTATATTTACCTTATAGAGATCATTCTTCGTATATATTGTCTTGAGCTTCTGTTACAAGCAGCATCTCATAGAAAGACTAAAATCAGGATGTATATCTCAAATTATCGAGTGGGAAAGAGAACAGCCCACTTTCATTGAACCAACTAGAACTAAAGTCAGGATGCGCTGCCATGAATGCTACAACATACTCTCAGCAAATGAGGGAAGTGCCGTAGCAAAGGTGAAACTCAAAGGATAAAAAAATACATTGGTGACTGTGAAGGAAAGTCATACATGTGCGATAATTGTTTTTCAATCAGGTATGAAATATAATGATGTTGGCAACACCCAATTTGGTAGTTTCAGATCAATAAGAAAATATTTTATTTTCTTTTCATACAAAGATAGATATATATATTGCTTTCATCAATGGGCACAAATTTCGTAATTTTTCTATTACTTGCATCTGAAAATGAAACTATTTCTCTAAGCATTAGTTGACTTCAAAGCATTCCCTAACATGCCTATTTAATTGCATCATTGAAATTTTAAATTTGAAAGAGTAATAAGATTTTATAAAAATATGTATTTTTCATACGAATGTACCACATGTGTACACATCGCGATTCTGAGAAGTACAGCGTGTACATATATGGCGCACATCGCGGCCAACGTGTTAAAAGTTAGTGCGAGTAGCGGCATAAACAATGCGGCATCCAGGAGATGAATGATAGGTCAACCCCCCCCCCCCACCTGGGGCCCGTTAGTTGTTAGTTGGCGGGGAGAAGTGAGTTGGCAGGGAGAAGTGAGTTGGCGGGGAGAAGTGAGTTGGCGGGGAGAAGTGAGTTGGCGGGAAGAAGTGAGTTGGCGGGGAGAAGTGAGTTGGCGGGGAGAAGTGAGTTGGCCGGGAGAAGTGAGTTGGCGGGGAGAAGTGAGTTGGCGGGGAGAAGTGAGTTGACGTGAACGCCGTGTCTGGCGCTGCACTTGTTGCGTGTCGTCCACAAAAACCGCCGCCCTGCCGACCATTATATAGCAGCCGAGCTGACACAAAGGAAGGAGAAATGCTGCCTCATGATGTGACCGTTTTGAAATTAATAAACGAGCATCGATTCTTCAGAAGAAAAGGAAATTTTATGTTTCTCAACTATATCAAGTTCGTTGCTCGTTTGATGTTTCACTGAGACTCGTAAGTGCAATGATTCATTATAAGGGCATGTAATTACCGCTAATCGCTCTGTTCCTTTCAATTGAAAAACATTCCTTAAGCCTTGAAGCATGATAAACTTTTTTCTGTGGATAGCTTTGCCTTATTTTGCTAAGTCTCTAATATTGACCCATTCTGTATTTCGATAAGAGAAACTTTTTCTTCTGCGTTGCCGATGATAAAGTTGACGGTAGCCGATTATTTAGCTGCAAGGCAATGCTGAGTGGAGAAGAACTTGGTCCCAAATATTTAGCCGAAATGATATACAATTTGTTGGAAGCAATCATCAGAAGACCTGAGGTTATAGAACTAATGAAATGTGATATTATAATAACGAGGAGTTTTTCTTTCCACTTTCAATTCGTGATGAATGTATTATTGAAAATTAAAATTTATTCAACAATGGTCTCCAAGAAATTACTCAAAATTTCACACGTGAAAAAAAAACGTTTAATTTCGCCACATATACTTTGCTTTCCTAACTCAGTAATTCCGTTGTTTGAAATCCGGCACGAATTAAAATAGTGGATAACGTATATGATACCTCAATCTGTTAACGCTTTAAACGATAACAATTGTCAGTCGGAAATCAAAATTAATATAATATTGGGGTAAGAGGCAACATTAATCCTGTCGTTACATAAAGAATTAATTTTCACTTCTCACATTCTAAACCAACATTACCGAAATACGGACAAAAGCCGGGGAACGTGAAGCCCGATGAGAAGTTTCGGCCTCACCGAGATTGCCGAGGTACTTTAATACTGGTTTCATTTACCGTAGGTTTTACTGGCGAAACTATTGTATATGCCGAGGAGATGTAAGCTCATTTACTTGAGTGAGCCTTCCAATCAGCGTGCCAAGAAGAGCTTAATAAAAAGCCGTATTTTATAACTGCATGCCTTTTTGAACGATCTCATCGCTGATGAAATAATTGTTCAGATTGGTTACTTAAATTATGAAAGTTGTCACAATGAAATATTATAATATTTGCCTGACTGGGAGGAAGGAGAAAAATGAAATTTAGAATTCACTGGTGAACAAAAAAGCTCTCTATAAGTTACACGTAAATTTTCAACTGAGGTCTTTAATAAGGTGTGAACGATGGAGCATCATTCCCGATCTTTTGTCTTCTCTGATAGCTTATTTTTTTCTTAGACTTAGCACAGAATTGTATTTTTAGCGCATTTTCTCATTTATGGAAAAAATGCACTATTGTGCTCGCCATGTCCGTCTGGCCGTCCGTGACCTCAAGTTTTCGTCGACGAGAAAATGCGCTCTCTGTCACTCACTGCAGTGAGTACTGAGTTATATTTTTTATTAATATGGAATGTTCAGGAAGATCAGCTACGTGACATGTTCTTCCGAACTATTATCAGGAAGTTTGTCTCAGAGCGAGGCAAAAAGGTGGCTATCATATTATGTACTTAAATCAGTAGTGTTCTGCGTGTCGATCGGTGCAGTTATAGCTCAGAGCCCATACTTTCAAAAAAAGTTAAGATATCGTAAGTTCATCAGCCAATCATTGACGGCCTTTCAAGCAATATCCACCAATCATAAACAAGAAAATAGAGCGTAAGTACTTACGTTCGCCGAGCGAGTTTTGAAAGTATGGCCCCTGGTCTTATCATCTTTTAACTACCAATCTTTTTTAGCACGTCTCATGTCTCGCAGTGAGCCCTCGCCCTTACTACGCTGAAATTTCTCGCCGCCTCTTATACTTCCTTGTTAATGTAACGGCTTAAAGTACCGTGTTTAAAGTGACCAAATTTCTTTAGAATAAGGTTTTTCAAGACTGTATATACTGGTGAGCAGAAAAACAGTGCCTTTCATTGTCATTCGTTGAAGCGCTTTGTAATAACTTAGTGACTGGCGTTTTACCCTTTTGGCCATTATGTGCGTTAAGGACGTAATCGCCCGGTCACTGAGGCAATTAAGAAGCTCATAACTATAGAAGCCTAGCTAATGTATGAGCGTGCATCACCATGGCTCATATGTATATTGTGGCCACTGAGTAACATTTATGTTGTTGTGAGAACAAACGAATACAAACAGGGGGACATATATATAGTGCTCAACGTACATATATAGACACGACCCACCCACTTCAGTGAAACTATTCCGTATTGTGCAATATTCCTCGCCCATTACAACGCATTTCATTTTACGTAACAATTATCATCTCCCACCTGACTGATTTAAATCCTTTTCTACTGAACACAATTGCTTCTCTTGAATTTCTTCACAGACTGAACTGCCTTTAAGTCGTAAATCCTTGCAAGAAATGTATGCTCACGGTACTACATTTCGTTGTTATCTCTCCAGGCATCCGACACATCGTAAACACGGCAAGAAAATGTTACAGTTTGTTGTCTGCTCCGTCATACCAGTTCTCCCTACAATTCTCTTTAAATGTTTGGGTGTTACAGGGAGTCTTGGCCTAACATCACTTGTTTGCATATAGCATTCATTAGCGCAACACCTGAATTTAATGCTCTTTTTGTGGGTCTTAACCTTGGACTCCATGATTGTTTATGTTGACCTGAGTTTAGGTTTCTTCGGCCGAGACTAAACTCCTACATCGAGTGCAGGACCAATAAATTCTAAAAATAAATATTCTATAATCCCCGGTTCATAAGTTACTGATGAAACAACTTCAATCGTAAAGATTTTAGTCATATCAAACTACGCATATAGATGTAGTTCAAAGTGGCCTTAAAGAAATTGGCTTTGGATTAACCTGAACATTTATGCTCTTGTCGAGTTCCAGTTTAACTGAAAAATGTAATAGAAATCCTTTAAACTGTTGCAAAATTTAGAGAAAATCATGAATTTGCGAAAAATTCAGATGATGTACATGCAGCTGTCCATGAATAAAAACCGTATGTCATGTCTAATGAATATAAAAAAATAATAAATAAATTAGGGTCTCAAGGTGATAATGATTCTCCAATTAATTGTTATTTTCTCATTTGAAATAAATTGAATATCAACTTGGTATTATGCTGTCCATCGTCCTCGGAAAGATAATATTTATGGTATAGTCCAGCTTTCTCGAAGGTGCCCTCTGCATTTTAAACGCTCGCTACAGCTGCTTACCGGCACCTAATTTATTACTATAAATTATAACGCAAAAACATTTATCTGAGCTAATGATGAGGGTGAATGAGCGCGCAGCGAAATTTATGGTCGCGCGTTGATCCTGCGCATAAGCTTAAAGACGAGAAGAGAAATTCAACGCAATGTTTTATTCCAGTAGAAGAAATGTAATTAATTAATGCTACGTACGCTCTGCAATTTTCAACTAATTACTTGAACTAAGGAGAATTGCTAGATTAGTTCAATTAAGTAACCCTTAATGATGGCCGGGTCTTTTCTCGAGTGCCTAGGATTGTAAGAATTCGTGTAAATTCGAACGTTTTGGAGATGATTTTTACTTGTGTTAACAAAGAATTTTTAATTTTATAGCCTTTGTGCTTCCATTGATTTCATGGAAGGCATTCGTATCTAATTCAATACGTGAGCTCTTTGAATTAGCTTAAATTCAATAATATTTGATTTATTAGTTAACGATAACGCATTATTTAATAGTTCATCTAAGAAGCTTTTTAATTACGGTATGTATTAAAATCGGAATGGAACTGAAAAAATGTCACGAAGTTGAATTGATGAACGTAAGTTATTTTAACACAAAAATAATGATCTATAAAGGCTTCTTAAATCTATCATGCAGGGTTGGAAGCTGAAGGCAGAAGTTGCAGGAGTTTGAGACGCGCACTACGTGAACTTGGCTTCCTTTGTAGACTCGTGGGAGGAGTGTAGGCTGCAGGACTGATCGCGTACAGGAGTACAGGCTACAGGACTGATCGCGTATAGGAGTACAGGCTGCAGCGCTGATCGCGTATAGGAGTGCAGGCTGCAGGACTGATCGCGTATAGGAGTGCAGGCTGCAGGACTGATCGCGTATAGGAGTGCTGGCTGCAGCGCTGATCGCGTATAGGAGTACAAGCTGCAGGACTGATCGCGTATAGGAGTGCAGGCTGCAGGATATCGCGTATAGGAGTGCAGACTGCAGGATATTGCGTATATAGGAGGCGTTCAGGCTGTAGGACTGCGTATAAATGGCTTGAAGGAAGCAGGTTTAATCACGTATAGGACGACTGCAGGCTGCTGAACTGATCGCGTGAGGCAGCCTCTCTCTGTTGTAACTCATCACTTCACATCAAATAATTTGCAAGGCGTATTAGCAGTCAGTGGGTCACGACAAATAACCATTTGATGCTGTATCTTGTTAATTACCGACTGCCTTATGGTCTGGTCGTAATCAATATCTAAATTAGTGCCGGTCATTTGCTGATGAAATGCCACGGTGGATCTGATTGTTTCGTTTGCTTTTCTTCTGAATTCTGGGCAGGACGAGAAATAGTTTTACTATGAACTTTTCAGTATCGAGACAAATATCCTGCAGGTTTAGAGCGAATTAAGCATACAACACGTTAACGCAAATATTTACGAGTTTCTAGTATTTTCCATTGAACATCGGTCTAAATGATGTAATTCTCAATTGAACATAGGAGTTCATGAAACAATTCTCAATTGAACATAGGTCTAAAACTCTAAATGAAACAATTCTCTATTGAACATAGGTCTAAATAAAACAATTCTAAATTGAACATAGGTCTAAATGAAACAATTCTAAATTGAACATGGATCTAAATGCCGTGCTTGGCAGCGCGACTTTGAAATGTTGCGGCCGCTACCGCTACATGCTCTAAATGTAGCGGGCGCTACCACAACCGATACAATTGCTTAAATGTAGCGCCGCTACCGCTACCGCTACTGAAAATGTAGCAGCCGCTACATGTAGCGCGCTACTGCCCACCTCTGTCTTAATGAAACAATTCTCAATTGAACATAGGTCTAAATGAAACAATTCTCAATTGAGCATAGGTCTAAATGAAACAATTCTCAATTGAGCATAGGTCTAAATGAAACAATTCTCAATTGAGTAGAAGTGCAAAAAATAAGCCACTCTTCGCTGGAGTGCACATAAGCAAACACGCCCGGGCGTACCCAGACGCGACGAGCACATTTGTCAGCCTGCACAGCTGCCAGCTTTAGGCAGCAGCCTGCGATGCTATGGCGATGCACTCACCTCAAGCTGCTTCTCAACCTTCGCAGTAACAGAAAAACAAGTTTTGAATACCTAATTAAATCACGAAGTATTTTCAAATTCTTCAATCGAGCTGCTATTGTTTTTTTCGTTGTTCACTCCACGTATGACGTTATCATCACTCTTTAAATAGTCAGGCGGAATGATCAACTCTAAAGCGGTTTATAATTTATTGGTAGTGATAAAGCCGATAGCGGGGATACTTCAGGACGTACTTTATCTCATCTTTTCGTAAAACTCTAAATTAGACGTATGCGAAAATTAGAGATACAGAGATAACTTACAACTACACATGATCGAACAATATATTCACTTTTATAACTCGTAAATTCAGTGATGCATCTTTGATGGCGTTGGTTGTCATGCGAAAAAAATGTACTCTCAGCACAATAACTAATTGACATTCTAAATTCACTCAGAGATGAGGATTTACAATACCAATTATTTAATAATCCGCAATTACAGTTTTTTGGGGATATATAACCCCAAAAAGTTGAGATCAGATTATTGTTGCCTATAGTCACTCTTCCCCAGCCTACATGAAAATAGGCGTGAAAATATTAACTATCACATCGAGATTATTCCCTTCGCTGCATGAACGTCAGCTCTGCCTCGTGGTTATGTTTTTTCCAGCCACCGGAAAAAAATATTCTCTATTCATCAGTCAATGCCGCGGCGTCGATCAACATTCCACGCTCATAACCCACGGCTTGAATTTTTGGAGTAATCATTCAACTGGATGGAAAAACTTTGCGGAGAATCTGACTACAATGCCAAAATAATAAACAAAAAATATAACTCAGTACTTACTGCAGTGAGTGACAGAGAGCGCATTTTCTCGTCGACGAAAACGTGAAGTTATGGATGGACAGACGAACGGACAGACAGATAGACGGACAGACGGACGGACATGGCGAGCACAATAGTACATTTTTTCCACAAATGAGAAAATGCGCTAAAAATCATATCAAAATCATTTATATCAATTGAAATCATTAAGCACTCAATTGACATTAAATTTAACCCCTTAATTGATATTTTCTGTATATGCCCACACCTTCATATTCCTGCCCATCCTTCATCCTGACGCAACCTGAATATGGCTTTTATACAGAAAATTTTTACTACAATTATAGGCAAATTATGCAGAGATGCAACCATTTTCCGGATACAAAATACCTCATTCGCAATCGTTGATTTTACATTTTAACTCTTTAGATGCCGTGTGGCCTCGTGCGATTGTTGTTTCCGCAGCAACGGCAGCGGTAATTTTCATTTAAACATATTGCCTCCAAAACGCCCACTGAGATAAATTGAAGTGTGGTGCATATGTCTTGAGTAAAAACTAATTTGTAGACACCAATTGTGGACGTTTCAAGGGCCACCTCTCTCAGGAGGCCTTTATGTATATAAATCAATGTGGAGATAAACTTAAGCTTTGAATATCTATTTTGACTTGTAGTCATTACTAATGACTGTTTTACTATTGTATACTTTTGATTCATTGACTTGTAGGTGCCTTATTACCATAATGAATATTTTGATTCTATGATCAACTGCTTCATTTGAAACTTTAATGGTCTAATGAAATGTAAGCTGATTTAAAATTTTTTGCAACCAAAGGAACATTACCTCATTTGAACCCTTTGGTTATTCTCATGAACTATAACCTTATTAGAATTTTCCTTGTCCTCATGAAATAGTACCTTATTTTAAGCATTTGTGAAAATATGAATTGTAATCATTTCTCGGTCGCGCTCGATCTGCTTCTTTCTCTACTAGCCATGTTGCGCCCGCTGTTACTTCACTTCTTGGGCTGCATGGACGCGTCTACGAAGCTCCCTCATAAAAACAACTAGAGAAGATGAAGCAAACGCCCACAGAAAGTTAGCTTCCAGTGGCATCGCCAGCTGGGTTCTATCTCTTTCTACTGTACTGTACTTTGAAAGAGAAAAAAATGTTCGCTATATTCAACATTGCTGCTCGAATATTTCACGGGCGTATAAATTCAGATGCAAATGACTCGAGAATGTTTAAAAATCCTCGGCCTTAAATCCAAATGGCTGCTGTGATAATCCGGAACAACACTTATCACGATTGCAACCTACGTATGGTAAAAAAATTTTTTATCTTCTTGTAGAATTATGACCTTGCGTTTCCAGAAAGATGACAGTTAATTTCCCATAAATAAATTCGAATTTTTTATATAAATGGCAATTCTTTCCAGGTTTACAAGTTCTTCTTCAAACACCTTTCTGACCAAACGCGGTTCACTGCGGACCAAGTTCTCGTGCGGCGGCCGAGCTCCGGTGTTACATTCCTCCTTGATATTGAGTCATAAAGTTAGACTAATCCTACACTGCCACCGGTGCCGCTATGCGGAATCTGCGACCAAACATAGTGCACATCGTGTTTGTTCTTGCACTGCAACATTTTGCATTCAAGCAGTGCCGTAGGAATGCCCACCTGAAGCAACATCTTCAGGAATACCTTAATTGCGATTTAGTTTCTTATTTTGGATAAGGTGGAACTCGACGGCTTTATTTCTGCGGCCACAAAAAAAAATTAATTTTGGAAGCTTTTCGACGACGGTTGTGAGGTGCATTTGATTTTTTTCCTAGAACGGGTCAAGGCTAATATCTACAAATAATAAATTTTGAGAACAAGTGTAGTAAATTAAGTTCATAATTTTAGTTATGAACTTTCTTAGAATAGGAAGAGAATTAAATACGTCCTGATATCGTCATACAGGATTATTCATATTCATTCATTCAAGATGTTGAATTACCTTATAAAAAGCTTTTCGTGAAATATGATGAACAGAATATTAATGTTTTTGGTGATGGTTTCTAAATTTATACGTGCTTAAATTTTATTGGTACGTGTTATATTCCAGCTTATTATTTTTCCGAATATATGGCATGCTAAATTTATGGGGAAAATGCTTATCAACAAAATTTATTGGTTACTCAGAGTGTAAAAATCAAATTGTTTCCACTTGAATAATGTAATAAAAACGTGTGGGGGCCAAAATCGTTCTACACTCTCCGTTAAAACTGTCGCGGTTAGTTGTTTCGTCGGAGCAGCCCGTTTTCTCTGCATTGGAAAAGCTTTCACTAACTGTAATCTCGCGTCAAGAACTTTTCACAATTGGAAGTACCTAGACCAACTGCGGGCGTCTAAAAGCGCCACTCAAGTTACCGTTGAAGTGACAGCGATCCCATTAAAGAAGTTCTCACCACAACCCAAACTCGTGTCCGTGGCTCAGTTCTTCTAAACAAATTGAACAAGAATGAGAACCGTTTCAATTGTAATTCTAGATTATTCAAAAAATCGACTATCTTGAAAATCTTGAATTAAAATAATATTTTAATCGATAAAACAGGGTTTTCGATATAACAGTAACGTCAGCTCCAGCGTTTAGAAAATATTTTAAAAATCCGAAATTTAACGCCAAGATCTCGTTCTATGAAGAATTTTTAGTATCACCATTTTTGCGTGAAATAAGCTACAGCTACGATTTCAGAACTAATTTTACTTGACTTGCCGGATGAAGTTGATTCATTCTTTATTTATTTATATTTAACCGATTTATTGCTCAAAAACTGCAAAAGCCACCTAGTGTGTACAGTTATTGATGGCATTTATAACGAAAGATCTTAATAAAGAAAGGTTCTGCACAGTCCCCTTAAATGTTCTGTACAATCGCGACGCATCGTACAATATAGGTATCAACTTATTCAATAGCGGACCGAGAAGACCATGTGGACGATTTGCAAAATGTTACCAAGCATAAAAAGTAAATAAAAATTGAACGACTCACCACGTGTCGAATATTGCCACACAAAGTGACGGAATATAGGGATTTGGTAGGTTTCCATTCTAAAGACTTTTTAATAAATATGGCAACATTTTGTGACGTTTCATCGTTGCTGACGCATAGTGAAGTGTTTTGAGAGTCATGTGAAGGCAACAGAACTTACGTAACGCATATGGTTTTTTTTATAGTTTTTCATTTCTCGATCCGTCCTTAATTTGTCGGAATATACCGCGTTTACCCTACAAACAGTTATTCACTATTTGGTAGAGCAAGATCAACTGTCAGTCTGTCAAATTTGACACATTTTTCGATGATATCACTGGGTAGTGTGCATCGTCTCTCTTTGGATCTCAATATTTTCCCACTAGATGGCAAGACCTAGTGTTTTGGCATTAGTTCAACTCACAAATGTATGACGTCAATATTTCAACCATCAACGAACACATGGAACTAAAACAAAGCTTAATATAAAGGAAAAACTAAAGAGGTGACGGAATTACCCACAATGACGGAATATACCACGTTGACCCTAATTCAACTTTACCGGACTTTAATTATTTCTTTTTAAATTGCAAAAATATATAATATAAAAATATAAAAATTGAAAGTGTTCGCGTAGCACTTGCAAAGCCCAATCCAAAATTTCGAAACCTATAAGTTGGGGTTCGACTTCGAAGCTCAAGGAATCGGACAAATAACAAGAAAATAGGAGCAAATTTATATATCAAACAAATCTGTTTTGTAATCTGGTCAAACATGGATCGATCTAAGCGATTTCAGCTTGCATGCCGAGCTACCCACTCCTGTTGATTGACTTCCTATGAAGACAAACAAGTCGCCTGCCAAATCCCCCTTCCCAACATCGTATGAAACTCTTGCGGCCTGAGTAGAAATCTCAGTAATCAGTTGTTCGTGAACATCCGTGCACGAAGGGAAATTTTTAAAATAAGGGAAATTTTACCTTTCTGGAACCAGTAAAAGCTTTAGAGACGATACTCTGTTATTCCGTTAACTATAAAGTTATTATTCATAATGTCTCAGTTTTGATATACAACATCTTGTCATGGGGGAGCTATGCAATATATAAACTACTTTTTGTGTATGAAGAGAACTCGTATAATGTGTTCACGGTCATCCGACTTCGCTGCTTGTTAATGAAATCCCATAACGTACAGCGGTATCTATTGAGGAACAGTGTGAATATTCGCAAGGAAATTGCAGATTATTAATTAAAGTTCTCTTTGATCCAATAGGAAATTTACAATCAAACTTCGCCCGCTTGAAAGGTAGTATTAAATACGGTTTTAAACATTTGATTATAACATAAACATGGTCAAACTGCTGGGGAATATTAGGTCAAAAATTTTCCACTATATTCAAATTTGAATGCATCAAAAAGACATATCAGTCCAACAATAAAAAACAACATAGCTCACCCTCCCTCTTCAAAGCGGTTCAACCTACAAGAAACGAGGTACAAAATAACTGATTCGATAAAATAAGTAGGCTCTCCATACAGGGACATCAAATTACGTTCAGCCAAACGGTTGTACAGCGCAAACAACTGAACATCGACCGAAGAACAAGAGCCTTGTAATACGAAGAAAAAAAGAGAGCCTTTTAATATAAAAACCCAACTAATACAATCTGACTTTCAACGGATTTGATTCACCTCTTTTGCATTAATTATAAAGACTTCTTCATAATTACTTGCAAATCTCTGTTACGAGCTGAAGGTGCGTCGAGGGTCGCTTAGCGTAGTAATATGCCGGAATATGGAGGCATAAAAACAGCTAAAAGCCATTTTGATGAGTTTGGAAAGTTAAGGGAACTTCGATCGCTGTCACACGCGGTGACATCAGGCAAAGTTGAACGCTAATTAGCAAGCCCTCCTTAACAGAAGGCGTTTATGTACCCAAAAAATAATATTGATTACGTATAAAAGTCATCTTCATCAAATTATTCATTAAATAGTATTCATTCGTTACGAGCAATGACTTTTGAACTTGAGTTCATTAATGTCCAAATAATGTTCACTCTTGGAGTACAGTGTTTTGTAAATGAAAGTTGCGCATGCATGTAAGACATCGAGATCGAAATTAGTGCTTAAAGTTATTTGCATTGCTGACTGGAGCTTCGTTATTTTTGGTGAAATTACTTCGCTTCGCTGTAGTTAGAACATAAAAATAATCAGTTGGAGTTGTAAATTTCTGGAAAATTAAGCAGATAGATACTGTTTAAGATTTTATGTGTGTTTTTGCATAAAATACCTGCATAGGCATAAAGGTTTTATTCTAAGTGGAACAAAAAAAAAGCTGAACAAGAAGTCATTGCAAAATTGGAAGGAAAGAATCAGATAGAAATTTAAGTGTGATTTTTCAATTGGTATGTAGTACATATTTATTTTTGAAAACTGATTAAAGATTCTTCACGTTTTCTTAATGTTAGACAAATTAGACATTTATGATGTAGGTAACATGTGAAAACCAGCACCATTGTCACTTTAGAAAACACAAAGAATATAAGCTTAAAACATTAAGAAATTTTTAATCGATAGGTTCTTATGTTCCTTGACCCGTTTTTTTCGATATTTAAGCTTTCTTCTCTGGACGGGTAAATTGCTTTCTCTCTTTATTCTACTGGTAAATGGTATCCGAAATGCTTAAGATGAAGATTTAGTGAATTCCCCTGGCCTTTTTTATCATTTCTTCAATAAGGGTACATTGGTTTTGGTATTTACGAATCCATTACTTCGGTATTAATCTAATAATGCTGGGATAATCGATCACTATAGCAACGACGGGCTAACCTGATATTCCTAATAAATTAATTATCAAGATTTTACTTTCTGCGATTGACATATTTTTTCATATTTTAATCTTTGTGAGTCGGCTGACATTTTCTTAACAAAATTCTGAAAGACAAAGTCCAGAAACAAATTTATGAAGTTTCTTCCGCAGTGATTTCCGGTAAAATACATGTAATTATATAAATTTACCAATGAAATCTGAATGGTTAATTTACCACAATAATAATCTCCATTCATATTGTTCCCTTTTCCAAGAATCCTGTGTCCGGAGTCTTTCAAATCGCGTGCATGCGAGCGTCAACTGCAACGTGCGTGGCTAACAAAATGTTTGGCGGGCCCAGCCTCGAGCTGCAGCAAATTTAAAAGAGCCAAGCTAGTGCTGATGAATGAGGGTCAGGCGACACTTCAGAGGGAGAATTTGGCCGGGTTTAATTAGAGACTCGTGCGTGTGTGTGCAGAGGATTGAGGTGAACCAGAGAAGATATTTTGCAGGCTTGCTGCACCGTCCGTGCATCTTTAAGACGCACGAAGGAAGCCAAGGGAGCGAGCCACAGCCCCACCTCGCGAGCTGTGGAGTGCGTATAGAGTAACTCCTGCCGCTAACACACTTGGGGCAGCATAAGTCGGGACCGTAGCACAGAAGATATAAAGCACAAATGAAGCACTTCGCATGATTTTACGGCAATTAAACAAGTCCGAGGATGATTATTTGGTAGTCTGTTGCATTTCCTCTGACTCGTTTATAGGAGGCTCAAAATAATGGGTAATATCGCAATTATTCACACGTTGCACCTGCGAGAAATGTAACATATTATTCAATAAGAAATAATGATTATTGTTAATATGTGAAAAAAAACAGTTGCCGGTACAACAATTTTAGTTAGGAGCTCTCTTCTGTAATTAAAAATAATGCGCATAATAATAAATATGCGGTTATGCAATCAAAACAAAATAAAATAAATAATGAAATGCGGTTATGCAAACAAAAATAAAATAATGCGGTTATGCAATCAAAACAAAATCGACTTCAACTTATAAGCCCTGAATGGTAAGTTAGAGAGGCATCTTGCGCTTCACCTCAAAATTAAGCATGAGCGCAGGCAATAAATATTGCACGATTTATTGCTTCCTCAATATTGGTGACCTCCCTTGCACTGGTCCTGACATAAACTGACCATCGTATAATATCTCGCTCTTTAATAAATGATCAAATACAGGTAGGAGTATATGAATTTCGTAGCCCAAGATATAAACGTAATAAAAGCCCAAACATGAGTTAATAAAGGAGTTTATATACCTGCAACCCGGGTAATCTTTTGACACCGCCAACTAGGGACCTCAGGATTGAGACAGATGCCGGCGTTGCAAAGAAAATAATAAATAAAAGCAAATAAGTTCGTAAGAGGAGTATAAATAAAAGTAAGTAAGTTCCAAGGAGGAAAGTAAATAAAATTAATATGTTCCAAAAAGAAGAAGATTGCTTAGCCGCTTAGATCCCTGTTCAAAAGGCAAGTTATTTCATCAGTAAAATCTAATTCACATTCATGAGTTTAATACTTTTTAAATTTCTATTTTGTTTTTCAATGATAAAAAACTTGCTCATTCTATCCGCAACATCGTACAGCAGTAAAACTATTTCAGTCAAAATTCATGGTCAAGCGGCACGGCACTGAAGCCCGGAATTTAAATGGCTTCAGTTTTAAATGTTTCCCGTCACTGCGTTTGCCGACGTGGGCTAGCGTGCCACTATTTCTCAGTATTGCGGAGTATTGGAGTATTATAGTTACTCTTGTTGGATATGGAAATGATCCCAACTTTTTGCCATCAATTATACTCGCGCCTGAAACTAACTTCTGCCGTAACTTATCATTGGTGTCTTAAATTTACGATATTGAGCATCCATAACGAATCATGGACCTTTACTTCCTACCTAAGATGAACAGGCTACTCGATCACTAACATCGAAGTTAGTTCAGTCTTCATATTTTCTCATCATAGATCCAGATCGGGACTTCGCCGTGACGGCATGTGGTACTGGAGTCGCTTTAGCAATTATACTAATTGAAGGCTGTCCAGCCGCTTCCCTATAAGGGCTTTCACTATGTATTAATTGGTAAAAGGATTGCTCCTGAACAAAAGGAATTTCTCAGCCCGGGGCTTTCGTTTGTATGTTATATTTATTCGCCATTCACTATAGTGGTTAAAAAAATTCATGAAAATACGCGCACAATTTATGAATTAATTTAACGGGTAGAAAATTTTCGGACCGCCTTGAATTCATGTCGTTTGAGCAATTCTTGTTTCAAATTGCTAGAAGCCTCAGTAATCGGTTTTGAACGTATTGTAGGTAATGGTGTTAAATTTGTATATGAAACTTGGAGCACGAAAAAAATTTTAGTGATGGAGTATAATGCAACCCTAAGGACTAAAATTCATCAGAAGTACTTGAGCCAAATCTTACGCACCTTCATGCACCAGCAAAACTCTCGTTCACGCGTGCACTGTTCCCAATCTCGATGCTCAGATCTTGGAAAAATAATGTTGAAGTAAGGTTTTAATTTATTTATTTCAATTACCTCACTCATACGGCCTTCTTCTTATCAACTCGCAATCTTAACTTCATTCCTACTTGTCATATTTCAAGCAAACTATCGACCTTAATTTCATCCTGCTTCATCGTTACACAAAGAGCTTCAGTCAACGAGCCAGCACACAACTCAACAATCGCAAAACGGAGAAGAAGTCAGCAGCTCGTATAGTTGCTTGCCAGCATCAGTAGTTCTGGAAGGGTGAAGCACTTTTCACTGAACTCCATCAAACTTGCGGCCAACTGAACTTGAGCGCTTATCTCAACTGTGGCGACCCTCGCCGCGTTTAAGGAAGCAGTCGCGAAGTGATCGAACAACTTGCGTCGTTAGGAGTCCTTTCAGTGCCTGTCTTGAAGTCGGTCATGGCTCTCGCCAAGACTCGCACAGCTCTCGTGTGGTACTAAAGAACAACAATTCTACGTGATCTCACGCAACAAGTTCTTTGCACAAAATTATTGAACATTTCTAAACAATCTTAACGGTGCAAGCATGTCAGTTTGACTGCCGTTTCTAATTACAATAAGTGAACAATCCAATATATTCCAATCCAATATATCTTTTAATATAAGATGAGGCACTGAAACATTCCTATAAGGACATTGCAATGGGATTGCCATTGTTAGGCTTTAAAATAAAAGGCGTTCACCAAGATAAACTTTTATTATGCACGCTCCTCACCGGATCCAATTGGCTAGAATAAAATATTTAACGTGTTGACAATCGGTCCAGGAATAATGGTTAAATATATGTACGTTTGCAAGATCGAATGTCACTGAAGCAAAGAAAGAACTCAACTTCTATGTGATATTGAGCACTTAATTCGAGGAGCTGAAAAAATCCTCGCCTACGAATCATCCTTGCACGAAATCCTTGCAACGAATCACAGCTCAATTAAACTTCAAAGGGTGTATCTATTTATACGGAACACCAATTCTCCAACTAGAATTAATTTCATATGCAGAATTAAACTTCTCGTAATCAAATTACAATCAATTTAATCGAATATTCTGGTCTGTCCTCTCTATTTCAAGACATTCATGCCACTTGAATCTTGAGTTGATACCACATCATTTTTTTTTGATGGAGTGGAAAGTTTTAAACACAACATCATCTGAGCACATGAAATAGAACTGTTCTTCTCGCATGGCTTGTTTCTTACAAGGAAATCATGACAGTAAGTTTAACGAGATCGAGGTCGAATTAAAACTAATCCTGAACTTTGAAAGCAATTATAAGTTTTGGGTTCCGGGCAATTCTTGACTTCTGTGGGTCTTTGTCTCATAAATATCTCATTAAAACGGCTTCATTTCAGACGTCATAGATTAGGTCGGGCAGCTTCAAATCCGCTCTTCAAATTAAACTAAACTTATCTCTCGAATTAAGATTGGAATTAGAATCATAAAAACTAAGAAATTTCAAGGGATTCATGTCATACGATTTGAAATTCGAGTCTATCGAAAAATCTTATTAATTTGTAATCCGTAAAATAACTAGGGGAAATCCGATTAACTAATTTACCCTTTGAACATTTCCATCTTTTTATAATGTCATATTTAGCGGGCAATACAACTGATCGCTTTTGAAACGAAGCAAACCGAATTTATGTGCGCGCTTTAGATTTCTGTGAGGTAGTTTTAAATTTATTTAAAATGAACATTATATCATTTATTACAAAGATTTCATCAGGAAAAATAGTATTTATTGGTTATTATTTGCGTTAAACTAGACAACAATGCGGTGCACGATGGTTCCCTCAATACGATAAATAGGTTATGGGAGTGCTGGGGATACATTATAAAACGGGACTATCTATCTATAAAAACTCTATCATTTTTTAATTAATTGCAAATTAAATAATTTTTGTGGCGTTTTCTTTGCTTTCAAGTTTTTAGTGAATTTGCGATTAAAGCAAACAAGTGACATTATTGCAAATATCTAGCGACTCTAGAGGCCATATTTACCACTCTTCCCTAGTTTTTACAATATATAATCCAAATAAAAAATGATTAGGGGAAATCGTATCGTTGCTTGCCAGCAACTATTCGATTAATATCGTAATATCGTGACGTAATAAACGTCAGATATTTTCTTTACGAATCGAATGATATGTCTCTAAATGTTGCAGCTTGAAAACCAAAAAAGAAAACAGATTTTAAATGAGGCGACATATTTCAATTCAAATTGTAAAGGAGAGCCAAAGAAATGGAGTGGAGTAAAAAAGAAGATGTATAGGCTAAAAAATTAGTTTTCCGTTTTCTACGAATTTCACGACTTCTTTCATTTTCTCGAAGAATTCATACGAATATAATGTTCTTGTATTAGTGTTTAGAAAATCGAAAAGTTAGAATCGTTCCTCTGCCACTTTGTTCAGATATATTTTGTTGGATGGCCAAGGATCAGCCTCATATAAGTTGTAATAGCAATGAGAAGACCAGCCTGATCAAAATTCAAAAGTTTAAATGAAAACTTTTGGATGATTCTACGATATCTTTCAATATAGGATCGAATTCAATCGGAATTGAAATTGTCATGTAGTCGAAAGGTAAAAATTAAATATATAGTTTTCCTAATAATTCCGGATTTAAAAAGCATTCATGTAAAAAACCATGAACTTGCTTCAGATTGAAACTTGGAGGGCATGAGCCAAAAGCCTACTTCTCAATCTACTGTGAAATAATAAATAAAAGGTTTAAAATATCTACATTTATCCAGTAAAATCTCAATAAACTCCTTCCACCAAAGCCTTGCTTAATTAAGTAGCTCCATCAGTCCTCAATTTCAATCGATGTTTTAGTACTTTGCTTCGGCAACCGAAATTTACTTTTACTAAAAGTTTCGGCTCTCTAAATTCAGGTGATAGGGACTAACGTGCAGGGTGTGAAGATATTAAGAATGAAAGTCTGTAAAATCTCTGGTAGGCTATGGCATAATAAAAAAGTAACAGGATTTGAAATTTCTGAAAATTTTACACCAACTTTAATGCTTGTGTTGCTCGACTCTTTGCAGAAATAAGTGCAGCTCATCTTTCATACTTGCATTTGCCTGCGAATCGTATTTATAGTAGAAAAAATTCCCCTCAGAATATGAATTTAACTTGTTTCAGTATATCCTATTAACAAGAACACTACACTTTGAGTCACCGAAATATCGTACAAGGAATGCGGTAATTTATTACTACATTTAATACACCATAAGAATACATTTATATCGATAAATATTTGACCTCTGTAATGAAATGAGTGAATGATATTCATCGTATTTGGCTACGTATCGTGAATGATATTGCCGAAACTACGAGTATTAATTAAATTCGAAGCCTTCCGTTTGTATTAGAACGTTGCGTTAATCCCATGCCGAAACTACGAGTATTAATTAAATTCGAAACCTTCCATTTTGCATTAGAACGTTGCGTTAATCATCGTGAATGATATTGCCGAAACTACGAGTATCAATCAAATTAGAAACCTTCCGTTTTGTATTAGAACGTTGCGTTAATCATCGTGAATGATATTACCGAAACTACGAGTATTAATTAAATACGAAAAATTCCGTTTTGTATTAGAAAGTTGCGTCAATCATCGTGAATGATATTGTCGAAACTACGAGTATTAATTAAATTCGAAACCTTCCGTTTTGTATTAGAACGTTGAGTTAATTATATTTGTAACTCAAAACTTCGCTCTGAGCTGCCGGACGTTGGCACGAATCCTACCCTAGCTCAGATAAAAATTTCCGCAAACGTCGAACGACACCCAATGGAGCCATATCGGGTCGCCGCTGTTTGCTGCCATTGCGTCGTTTAAGACTTGCGGTTATGTCCCAACCTGGTACTGTCATGGGAAAGCAAGTCCCAACCTGGTACTGTCATGGGAAAGCAAGTCCCAACCTGATACTGTCATGGGAAAGCACGTCCCAACCTGGTACTGTCATGGGAAAGCACGTCCCAACCTGGTACTGTCATGGGAAAGCACGTCCAAACCTGGTATTGTCATGGGAAAGCAAGTCCCAACCTGGTATTGTCATGGGAAAGCACGTCCCAACCTGGTCTCTGTCAAGGGAAACAAATTTGCTGCCGACCCTATTCCGGTTGGACCCATGTTTTAAAATGTCGTCCCGTGGGGTGCGTGTTAGCAAGTCCTAATTTCACACTTCAATTCATGTTTCGCGAGCACGCTAGATGGCTTAGTATCCAATGACGGTAGGTGTTTCGAGCCGTGGCACGTCTAGTCCATAGCCACAGCTCAAATCAGTCTCGTCTTCCTTGATGTGTTAACCCAGCATGGCTGTAACTCCACACTTACACCGAAACTGCACCCAGAAAAATATAGCCGGAACTAACCTTACCTCATTGGTAAGGTCGATGCTGCAATGTGGTGTGGGCTTCGGGAGATGGGACCATGCTGGGTTAACGTATACACAAAGACAGGACAGGCTTGACGTCTGTAGACTTATGACGAGATGGCTTCAAGTAGTTCGGAACTGACCGTGTCTTACGGTGTTTCTGTAGCGCGGTCTGCAACTTTGTTGCCCTGCTGACCTTCATGAGTCTTCCTTCAGACGAAACCATTTTTGGCACTTAAACCTTATATATATTTTTTAATTCATCCTCTGGAGGTTTTTAAACTTTAATCCAGATTAAAAACTCTACTTGGCAGCATGTTCTGAAGACTGCAATAATTGAATTATTGAAGGTAGAATTTCGATAGATAATTTAATGGTATTTTAATTTTCAAGGGTTTGAATTGGACTTTTCATGAGTTAAACGGACCTTCATTCGTAGACCTAATTTCTCCTGCACTGTTATCAATATTTTTGAAAAAGCTGAAATAAATAGGTTAGTTGCTTAGATTTTAAATTCCTTATTTTGAAGTAAAAAATAAATGAAGTAGTTTTAATGCAACTTCGTGTAAGATTTACTAGAATAGTATCAAATCACTGATATTTTATTGATTGCAATATTTTATGGAGTAGTGCCCACATCATCCGTCATCGAAATTTTGTATTAAGTTGGCTTTTCCATAGCAGCAAAAGTCCAATGCATGACAGTTCATAATGTTTAACCAGAACGCTCATTACTCTCTTGTTGAGAAACAAAGGCTATGGAGAGTCATATTGTTGAATACTCCTACGGAAGATGTTCTACATACTCCTCGTTTAGTTGTCATTAGTACTCCAGGAAGTGCCTCAGTAAAATTCTACTAAGTTCAGGCACATCTAGAATTCTTAAGTTTTTATCTCACATACTGTATATCATAATTGATGTCCTAATATGTCGTTTTAAATATAATCGTTTAAACATAATCGTTTTATATATATTATTTCTTTGTTGTGCGTCTTCTCCTCAATTTTTTTCCGCTAGAATCAATATTAAAAGCCTGAGCCCATTATTGAGTATCTACCTCCATTGTGTCATGTTTCTGCCGGAAAATTGTTGTTAGCTTTCTTCTTGTTAACTGCGTGAGCTTTTCGGACCGGGTACCCTACAGCTCCCATTAAAAGAAGAAGCTAAAACATAAAACTCATTTTTTCTCAAGTTCCGTTGACAGATTAGAATTTTAGTTTCATACAAATCATGCACCGGCCTTCTTCAATATTTTATTACATACTTCTTGTTCGGACATATTTAGCATTTTCAGTATCAATCATATTTTTCCTACGTAAGTAAAACATTATTTTATTAACACATAAATTCCAAATCACTTGAAAATTTTCTTTAGTATATAATCATTTTTACAGTTAGATTGGAATTAAATAGAGTTGAATCAAAACATTATATTCAGTAATGATCTAAATAAAATTCAAGTCCTTGATACGATCATTCTACATCCTGACATACTGCATATCAACCATTATTATGTAGATACTTATAATGTTTACCTGCAACTTCGACATTTTTCCGCTGGCCCATTATCCGCCGTCTTTTAAAGCGTAATGACATTGAATGATCATAATACAAATATTATATTGCTGAATAATATTTGCAACCGATTTTTTAAGGGATACCTTTCATTGGCACAGCTGAATAGAATGTATCTTACAAATCACAGTAACCAAACATTGTTATTCGTCAATCCAATCAAAACTTTTTGAGTAACACTTAATTAACTTGTTCAATTGGGCGATTTAAATATGCAATTGGGCACATAATTTTATCGATTATTAAACGGTATGATTTAAATTGATACTCATCTGAGACTTTATAACACATTTTATAAGTAATGTCTTGATGTTAATTTTCCTATCGACAAGTATCCCTTCAATTCTTCACAAGTCTCAAACCGTGCAGCATCATCTCCACCTTCCTTCAGAGTTAAGACACTTATTGCATGATTCCGTTAACCACTCTTTGATAAATTTTCAGAATGATAAAATATATTAGAAGAGTGTTACTTCATGAAACAACAACGCATAAAAAATGGCATATCAACAACGCTTAAAAACTCGCTCATCTTGTTGAACGCATCATGGAATTTTTATCATTTCTTGGTATTGAAACTCAAAAACTGCATAGTCGTTGTTTGAGCTTCCTTGATGAGTTATCAATCCTTTCAGGGTCGCTGCTGTGTCGGGATAACAAGTTCTTTGAATTTCCTCGTTACCAATGACAAAGGAATCTCTTCACTGTACTGGAATTGACGAGTTTTGTTTTCGAATAAATAATTATTTTAATCTCAACTTCAGCAACACTGCTTAGGGATCTTATGTCGCTTTCACATCCAATCATTGGTCATTATTCGTCCGGTCTTCACGACAGCTCGTTACGTTGTCAAGGGTATTATTCATGCACTTGTTATTCATTCTCCAATACCGTATTTAGATCGTATATAAGTACTTATATCATTAGTCTGCTTAATTCGCAAGTTCACAAGGAATTTAAAAGCAAAGAAAACGCCAAGAAAATTCACCATATCGATATTGAAAACGTTTCGGAGTCCAGCTCCATCATCAGTTCGACTAAACTAAAAATGAATAAAATCACTTTAAAAGTCAAAATTCAAAGACAGACATAAAACCTAAACAAGACCTA
>NW_025945462.1:34817-109834 GCF_000764305.2 Hyalella azteca
ATATAATGTTAGGTCTTGTTTAGGTTTTATGTCTGTCTTTGAATTTTGACTTTTAAAGTGATTTTATTCATTTTTAGTTTAGTCGAACTGATGATGGAGCTGGACTCCGAAACGTTTTCAATATCGATATGGTGAATTTTCTTGGCGTTTTCTTTGCTTTTAAATTCCTTCTCCAATACCATCTTGTTAAAAATTTCCACTTCAATAAAATTCCAGATCCAGTCCGTTTCATTTCCAATTTTGCTTCATGTGTGGGTAATGACTGGCGCCTACCCCACACATCGATCGAAAAAAACATCTCTTAACTATTGGTAACAGAGATTTCATCATCTCTGAAATTGAAATTTAAATGCGCCTCCTTGAGACCTCAATAGGTTTTTTTCAGCCAATAAAATGTTGATTGATTTTTCATCAGTCCTCGCATATCCAAGCACGTTAGATTCTGAAGGAAGTTACGCTGCTTTTTTTGTTAGTATATTATGTGACTAGTTTCTGTCTTTAGTTTTGATGTGCTCGCCACAAACAATATTATGCTCTTTACAGGCTCCATCCATTGAGTCAACCTATTATAGCCTAAATTGGGTCAGTTGCAATTGGTACCTGGGCTACAGCAGTAGTTGGTATATATGTATATGTTAATGTTTTTGAAAACGTAATTTCAGATTAAACATTTCAAGTTCATTCAAAGGTATTCTAAGTAGAGAAAGTGTTCTCAACTTCGTTTTTAAACAAAACACTGCCATTTTTTCATCACATAGGAGTGATTTGCACTCACTTAAATTTTTACTAAAATTAGCTGATACTCGATCGATGTCAGCTGAGGTCCACATTTCACTCGCGTTCATTTTTGCACATACAACATGTTTAGCGTTTGATAGTTAGAAATTCTGCAACGATACGACTCTCCTATACAGGGGTTTCAAATTCTTTCGTTGGCAACCCTCAGGGTGAATTTGCCATAATTTTGAATACTTGTTTACTTTTGTCTGAATATATGAACATGAACTCTTTTCAGGATAATACGATGCGTCAAATTATCTTTCATAGATGGAGATAATTTGTTTGAAAAACGTAAGAGAGTGAATCGGTGTCAGTATATACAACAACTTAATATAACAACTTAATATATAACTTAACTCTATCATCTATTGTTTCTTGCGTAGTTGGGATCTAAGTCATACATCAATGTTTTGTTATATAAGTTTATCGAACTTAAACTTTTCTTGCATGTGACAGGCGATTAGATTTCCGAAAATATTCTGCATCCCGTAAAATTTAGTTGCTCCGATCTCTTTCCGTCTATCAAATTTGAATTCCAATCCATTTCTAATGTGCTCCGTAGTTTTTCATGCATAAAATTATTCATTAGTTCTAAGAAATCTTCGTCAAAATCTTATATCTAGATAAAGGTTTTTCTTTCGATGTATCTTCATTGATCTTCTACCGCACTGAATTGGTTGGGTAAAATTTTTATGTTCATATTCTATTGCGGTTATGGCATTTTCCCGGACAATTACCCAAGTCCTTAATAAACAGACATGAATCTTTTTTTCTTCATCGGTCGAGAATACCTTTTGTCGATAATATTTGAGTAATTCATAAATAAGTTTTATTTCTGTTTCTAAATTTTTCACAAATTTTTTCACATGCAGTTTCATTTTAAATGTTTAGAATTTAGAGTACCGGTCATCTCATAACATTTATTATAACAACAGATGCTGTTTGTTTCGTGTTTATAAATAATTCACGCAAAATTTGATGATGTAAATGATATATTCTAGTCTTTTTCAAAAGATTTGACTTTAAATTTATAACCTTTAGGCACATTTTTAAATTGTAATAAAAAAATTGTTAGCTTTAATATCTTAGAAGCTAATATTTAGAAATTTGGTCGTGAAGTTAAACAACTTGTCCAATAATCACCAGTACCATTTTTTTACAAATTACTTGTGTTTAAATTTTAAACAAGTTCTCACAAAGTCCTTAAATCTTGTTCAAATTTAAATGAGCTCTAGGAGTTTCATTGAAGTTATTGATGTTGCACCATGTCTGTCAGATATATTTTTTTAATGAAATGTATTTTTTTCGAAATAATACTTTATCAATTGATCTGCATTAATAATTTATGTGTTCCATTCATTTAAAATGAACAGCTTCGAAAATTGATTCAGCTCAAATTAGAATTTATTCATAGTGTTTTTAAAAGATTCCATGCAGTTCAGAATATCCAATATAATTCAAAGTGATTACACTATCATTATTATCTTGACAATATGCTATAATTAGGATTTTGCCTCAGAATATTTGACCCATCGTGACCTCTCAAGTTTCTTTACTGACAATTGCGAACTTCACAAATTGCCCTAATTCGAAGTAATTTATGCAGGTTGTGGATTTATTGATTACCTCTCGATGCCTTTATTAACTGGATATATACATTTTTACCAAAATTTTTATGTACAAACTTCACAATTATTCATGTCGGCAGGATTTGATGTACGCTGCATGTACTATAAAAAAGTAGACTGTGGATTACACATCGGATACGGGTTTTTTGAATAGCATGTCTTGAATGCTAAAACGGCTTCCATTTTGTATAGGCAAAATCTCGAAAGTCATTGACAAAATTCGATTCACTTCTGGCCATATTAATATTATATTGATGAACCCAAAATCGATAATAACGGTTGTTGTGCAGTAAACGAAGTTGCGATATGGACATCCTTTATAATCGATCTGGTCAAATGAAAGAACCTAATAAAATTTTATACAATGAGAATTATTTTTCAATAAAGTTTGTGACGGAATAGCCAATATTGAATTTAAAGCATAATTATAAATTTGTTTACAGTGCAGGGGTTAAAAACTGGATTATACTTTGGACGAATGCAACCAAAACATGTCATAAATTGGGTAAAACCTGTTCAATTTAGATTGTATTATTTGACACTATATTAAAAACATTTAATATTTATATGAGCATGCATATTTTTATTTTATTCATTTTTCATACTAATCATCGAATTTTTTAATATGTAATTAATATTTTTCGTAGTTCATTTTAATTCAATGTCTTTCACATGTTTTATCGTTTAAAGGTTAAATTTTACATGCACGTATATCTAACGTAATTCTGTAAATTTGCAAACTGTAGATAGATTTTCTTCAGCTCAAATGATTCTTCATGATCTGAAACCGATTATTCATCGAGCTCACATGTTACTTTGTACCTATATTCAATAAATAATACGCTTTGATATTGACGAATTTAATTGCTATATTATTATTATAGATTTTTTAAGAAAGATTCCATGAAAAAAATTTTGGTTTACATTTAATACATTCTAACGAACTGAGTCTCGATCTCCGCCATCTTGAATTTCTCTCACTACAACTTTTATTAACTATTTTCTTCATTAAGTTTTTGCGAACTCGATGCGATCGGATCGGACGCCGAAGCGACTTTCGTATTTTATTTTGAATCATTGTATCCAGCCAGATTTTTACACCTACATAAAGCCTGCTCAATTGAATTGAAGTATTTTGTGCTAAGATAATAGTAGTATAGAGCTGAGTGTCAATAAGTTGGTGACAGTTAGTTTTAGTTAGTTTGATTAGTTAAAAATATAATCTATATGTTCACCTTCAATGCATCGAGATAGACCTTCAATAGTTGCACACAAAAAAATTCTGTTTAAAAATTCAAATTAGTTTCACATTGATAGTTACGTATAAAATTGTACGGCAGAGACCAAGTTTGAAGATTATAGGATCATCTGTTTATCTGATTCAGCGGGGTTAACATGCATACTGGTCGTCTAAAGGGAAAATAGGGCTGAGATACCTCACAGCTGAGGTACCTCACAGCTGAGGTACCTAACGGCTGAGGTACCTCACAGCTGAGGTACCTCACAACAGAGGGACCTCACAGCTGAGGTACCTGACAGCTGAGGTATCTCACAGCTGAGGTACCTCACAGCAGCGGTACCTCACAGCTGAGGTACCTCGCAGCTGAGGTACCTAACGGCTGAGGTACCTCAACAGTGACGGCAGATCAGCGCCGAACTACGGACCAGGCTGAGCTGGAAAGCGTCGTCATCCTTGGAGATTGAACTAGGATTATTAAAGGTTGGTGAACTTTGATGTTTGTCTAAAGTTGAAGATATTGGATCAAACGGGATGCCTGCGAGAGATCAGCGCAGTTCAAGTCAACACTCCACTTCATATTCCTGCCCGTGAGTAAGCACACAAGAGGACATAGTATACTATAAAGTTGAGTGAATAAAGCCACAGCTCCTCATATCCGCAGCCACCGTTCAAGCAAGCTCTATTTATGATGGTCATAACTAGGTCTAACCTCTTCTGGCTGGACTCACTTACGTCGCCCCGATGCTCCACCGAAAACAAACCTGTGCAAACTTAACCTGATTCCAATGCGTGCTGGAAAGAGGAGAAGCGGGGTGAGTGAGTAGTAGATCGCGTAAGCCTTTCAACTGTAAAGAGGACTAAATTCAAGAAGATTAGATTCAAGATTAGAACGTGTGTAGGTTAAGGCAAAGTAGGTTTCACTAGATGCACCATGACCTTGCTGAACTTGAGCATTCTGAAGCGGTGGTTTTGACTCAAAGCAGAGCCTCATTGGTCTGGCTTGTGTTGTGCCGTTGTGTGTTGTGTTCCATCGTAGCCTACGGCTTTTGGTTCTGGCGGTGAGAGTATCTATGAAGCATGTTCTTAGAGTAAGTACCGTTTTTAAATTACGTTGCTGCAGCACTGCACACGCTGTTTAGCGCATTTGTCGTGTAGCTACACCTGTTGTCATCAGACGTTATTGCGGAATCCCCTGATCGTTTATTGCTTACGTGATGTCAAAGTGCCTCCACTTATTGATAATCCCGCCGACTGTGAAGCGCGTGCGTTTATCTGTGCTCAAGGCTTCAAATCAGTTGACGTTAATCGTAAAATGAGTATAAAGTGTCTTTGGTGGAGACAAGAGTGATGGAATGGTGCGGAAAGGGGTTCGGGCCTGTAAAGTATGCCGCACTAACATTCACGATGAGGAACGAAGAAGACCTTCAGTTATCATTAATGATCTGATTCAGAAATTGAACAATTAATCTAGTGAAAGCGAACAGAAAATTCATGATTTAGTTCTTGGCTGGAAAGTTTCCGCTTGTCTCAAGAAGTGTTCTTTACAAAATAATCTAATCAGGTTATATCATCAGGCAAGTTTCTTCGACCACGGAGGACAAAAGCTGGTCCCAAGATACGAAAAATGCCTGAACACTAATGGTAATTAAGTATACAAGTGAAGTATGGTCTTTCAATTGAATAAATTATTTCTGTACAAATTTACTTGTTATATTATGTGAAAACGGCACTTACTTCAACAGTAACTCCATGGCTTATTTAAGAGTTAAGATACCAAATGCGTAATTAATTACTAGAATACATAAGCATGCGACTTCTTAAGCACACAGAATAATTGTTCCCAAGGTTTTGCTGCAGTCCCGTGCGAAGTTAATACAATTAATTGATTTCATTACAGACGATTTTCAATTGTTTATAGTACTTCGAGTCACGGCATCATGCCTAATGCAGTGTTGTTATGTGTCTGTCTTATTGCCATTAACCACTCAGCAATGAAAGGCGACACATGAGCTGTAATCTACCATCTCCATGCTGTGACGTCTTACCATGTTGCGTCACATTGATCTTGCCTGGTCACAGTTCCTCTCCTCAATGTGAGACAGTCTTGCGGACAGTCTGCTGGCCACCTTCATACCTTTGTCCATCTCCCTAGTCTTCCAGTGTCCTACCTGTCCTCCACTTTAAATGGCCAGAGCACTTCCTGTGGTTTTGCTTGACATGAACAGCTACTAATCCAATATAGCTGGAGAAACTAATCTTTGCCGCGATAAGGAACTTTCATTTTTAGGAAGGCTGAATTTACTTGTATAAATAATCTACTCTCACTAATTTAGCAAAGACTAGGTATAATTAACCGTGTTTTGAGGCTATATTGCTTCGGTGAATGAATGAATGTTTTCATCGATATTTGGCTACTTTCTCGCACTGTCCTTCGAGCTATCTATAAAATTTTTACCATGGACACTCTCGATTTATGAATCAGAATTCGCGCAGAATTTTGTAGCGTTTGTCATTAAAAAAACACATATGCTGTTCCATAAACATATATGCTGTTAATCTCAAGCGGGTGCTGCTGTAGAGACCATGAACAAGCTCCTTTGCATGAACGACCTGTGAAAATAAGGAAAATACGTTACTGGGGTGCGTATTCTTAACAAGAACATTGCTGAGGTGTGTATTTTTAACAAGGTTAATCGGATGAATAATACAAACAAATTAGGTCCATTTTAAAAAAATTTTTAGGAATTACAATTCAATGTTAAAAAATACATTGCTTTCTATTAACAAGGATATACTAAGGTGCGTTTTCTTAACAAGGTCATATGGGGTGCTTATTCTTAACAAGGTCATACTGGGGTGCTTAGCCTTAACAAGATCCGGAATGCAAAATCTGTGACGTGACACAGCGAGGGTATAGCGTTAGTCTGTGCAGAGCGAGTTTAATGATCAGTCTCACCATGAGGGAGTAATCTAAATATGCCCGAATAAGATGTGCCCGCTTTGAATTCTTTTTGAAAGTTTTCATTGCCATCACGAAACCTTAAACCCAGCAAAAATTCTCTCGAGAGCCTGAGAAATATCTCGTGCACCATAGATTAGCAACCGCGCTAAAATCAGACCCAGGGATGAGACTTAAAACGCAAGGCACTCAAGCGCCAGATGCTCCTGCTCCTAGTCGAATCCTTTTTTGCAAAATAATCCGTATTTTCCCAAAAATTCAAGACCTCATGCTACTATAATGTTAAATAAGTTTCGAATTTAAATTTTCACGCAATTATAAATTCCATCATACTCACCTGGTGCGAGCGATACGCAGTTAAGAGCCCCAATTTAGAGCAAGTCGAAAATTTCGACCTTTTCAGACACTTCATTACGAGACTTACGAATTCCTTTTGTTTTTAATTCTCACTGAGGACTGAAGTTAGAGAGACGAGCGTCTGATGAGATATGGTCGGCTCCATGAAGAGCCAGACGAGAGAACAAGGCGATGCTGATGATGCAAGACTCGCTTGTGAGGGCTCAGCTCGACATTTTGCACCACCGCGCATCGAGACTTGGTGACATCTGCGAGTCAAGAATTGCAATCAGTCTTTAGCGCATTTTCTCATTTATGGAAAAAATGCACTATTGAGCTCGCCATGTCCGTCTGTCTGTCTGTCTGTCTGTCCGCCCGTCCGTCCGTCTGTCCGTCCGTCTGTCCGTCCGTCCGTGACCTCAAGTTTTCGTCGACGAGAAAATGCGCTCTCTGTCACTCACTGCAGTGAGTACTGAGCTATATTTTTATTAGTTATTTGAGGATTCCAATAACTTGAAACTATTTTTCGGTTAAAAATTCTTATATGTGATTTTTCATTCACTTGTGAGGTTTATATTAATTGATTTATTGACTATTGAAATGAAATCGATAAACCTTTTTAAATAAAAACCTGAAGATATAAATTTTACAGCGTAGAAACAATTCATATTTCTCTAAGAATTGAACAACGATTTTAAAACAAGGGCACATTTTTCATTTACCTGAAGATATTAAGTGACGAGTGCGTACTTATTAGTTTCAAATGTCTTTTAAATGTCGGTTAGAGCTTTTGTAATACAGGCTTATTCTGAACGATGGACCTTATTTTATCAATTCGTATTCATGTAGATAAAAATTCAAAATGAATAATTTGTAAAGCAATGAAAAAATAGAAAGATTCGAATTTTTTTTTAATAATTATAGAAGTTCAATATGTTCCCCCGTAGAAATGAAGATCTGGCTCTACACTTCTTAGCCACCGAGATCACCTGAACTATTGACTATTTCCTGAACTATTGACTTGGCCACTCAATGTGACTATTTTTTATGGGGTTACATCAGGAGGCTCTTTACGTTTTCTACAGCAACTCTGGTTGATCTCCGACTTCTTCCAGCATTGTTCCGACTTCATCCGTTTTACGGATCTTGAGTCCCAGTATTGACTGCACCGAAGGTCGGGAGTCTATACCAGCACAGTCGCATCAAGAAATACCATCAAGGGGCGCCAAGCCAAGGATTCACGAAGATCCCGCGAGACCTTCGATTAACCCTCGACCCGCCCTCAGTGTCACCGTCCTAAACCCAGTGATGTATCAGTTACTGAACTCGAGTTAATCAGTTCTATTATTTTGGTAAACGCGGGCATTTTAGCAGAGAGCGGCCAGTCGGTATCGGTCTTAACTATTGACAATAACTCATTCCAATTCTTGTGTTTAGGTCTGTGTCCGATTTTTATCATATAAGTAGTGTTGTTTCTTTCCATGTGTCGAGTGCACCATGAGCGCACCGCGTGATGCACTCAGTAACAGAAGAAATGCTTTGTCGTGTGTAGGACGAGTTTGGCTAGTGTTTAGATGTTTGTCGTACAGCACAAGGGAGGGATACTTATTGATTATTTATTTAATATATTGAATATTTTTAAATACGTAAAAAATTCGAATCTTTCGTTTTCTATTGATGTATCTTTATTCATTTTGAATTTATAAGGTAATAAATATGAATTTTATTAATTTGGCCCATCATTTAGAGTAACCCTGTATTTGGGAATAATTGCGTACAAAATTCTCCTCGTTGAGATGCGTATAAATAAAAAATATGAATTTAAATTAGAAAGCTAGTATAAATTATTGTTCTTTTTAGTGTAGTGCGTCAAGATTTTTCATAGAGGTTATCCAAGAGATAATCTAAATAAATTGATTCGCTTTAGGACGACCGGCAAGCTTATTACTATTGGACAGCAAAAATTGAGACTTGTCGATAAGTCGATGAGACCTTTCAACCAACGGACACGCGATTGCAAGATCTATTCACTTGGATTTTTTATAATCATGCATATATTCATATTTGTTGGAAAAGTTTCTGGGGACTTGTTACTTAGGAGTTTATTTGTATATTGGTTTTATGAAGGCACTATTTCCCCCGTCCGCAGCATGTCTTCCTCGCATACAAATCGTTGATATGGGTTATGTGTTAAAACCCCTCGTGTTAAATGGGTTATAGGCTCACTATTCCGAGTCAGAGTGCAAGCATAAATTAAGCGCATTTGTCAAGCAGGCCTTTGTTTTAACTAAAACTCGAGCCATTTGTCGCTTGAGAAATGATTAGAACAACTTTCATAGTTCAAGTGGGTAGTCTAAATGATCTCGTGAGTAAAATGTAAACTGGATTTTCAAGCATTAATGCGGGCAGAGAAATTACACACACTGCGATTTTTGTGTGAAGAGTCAGGAAGGTTACCCTCACATTAAGTAACCTGCCCTGACATGATGTGATCTGCCCTGACATGATGTGATCTGCCCTCACATGATGTGATCTGCCCTCACATGATGTGATCCTCACATAATGTGATCTGCCCCCACATGATGTGATCCGCCCTCACATGATGTGATCTGCCCTGACATGATGTGGTCAGCCCTGACATGATGTGGTCAGCCCTGACATGATGTGGTCAGCCCCCATATGATGTGGTCTGCTGTCTTATATGAAGCAGTTGTGGTATCAGCTTCACTGGCATGTTTATGAAAAGAAGCTGAGGCCAAAGAGGCATCAATGTGATGCGAGTGTCCTGTGATTACTGATGATTTCTTTGGAAATTTTCAACAGACAGAATGCAAATTAATCTGGAAAGAAAAGCAGATTGAATCTGATTGACCATGGCTGAATTGAAGGAACATATTAATTTTGATGTGATAAATAATCAATCCTAATATGATAAATATGATTTTGCTTCTTCCCACTTACTATTACTATCTTTCTTGCAGCTCGTTCCTCATCAGCCTTACTCATTAACGAACAGATTTTCCGGCAAGAAAAGTTCATTAATTAAGCGACCAAGATTTCCGGCCTATACGAGCTGCAATGATACAATTAATCAGTGTCTCAGAGAGCGCACACATTGATTCGAACTTCGCTGAAGGAAAGATTTTTGTTGCAAACTTGAGACGGGCTTCCTCTTCGCCAGCTTTGTTCTGTGCGCGATTTCCCGTGAAGAATACCTTGAATTTTGAAACTTGTTTGACTAACTTTGCTTTGATTTTATGACGCAAGCAAAACGACGAAGCATATTAATTGACTGGTAAGTGTTACGAATCGCTAGGCCGCTAATATATTTGGAGTGTGATAGAATTATTGATTGAGAGATTTGAATTTTCTCTGAACCTAATAAATTTCACAGCCAACGTGACTGTAGCGAATGTATAGTGCAACGATGTCCTATCTATATAGTGTCATCACATCATTTTGTTGTGATGAAGAATTTTGAAAAATCGGATTGTTTATCATCATTCTTTATGCCGAAATATCAATTGAATGCTAAAAATAGAATGTAAATAACATACATGCGAGGGATTTTTATTCGATGGGCTTGGTAAAACTCAATTTTAATTCAAGCGTTTGTGACATATTTTTATCCGGAGCAAGACTGGAGTGAAAAGAAACACTTGGGTATCGTTACGGCATATTCGGTATTTTTAAGGAGTGATTGAAAAAAGTAGAAACAGTGTTTTGCCATCGCTGGAGGGAGAAACTTATGAAAGAAATTATACCGTTACTTGGACGGGTAGAGAAATTCTGGTGATGATTGTATGGATGTCAGCAAACCGAGACAAGCCGAGCGCCCTAGGCACAGCCTCGTGCAACACGAGCGAGAGGATTACACTGAAAGAAGTCAGACGCCTGCGCGTTGAGCGTAGACCGCTAACTTGTCTAAATGGCTGAGCGAAACTAAATGATCCAGTCCAAAAATCTTCGTACACCGTTTTCGTCTAATGTTGATAAAACTTACGCTCGGGCGAAGCCACCCGACGGATGTTGCTATTGCAGGACAAAAACATAAACGCTGAAAATTTGCCCAAGTTTTTATTAACACACAGATAATAAATTTTTTTCTGGCAGAAATATCCATTTTATAGCAGTGCGAGTAATGACTGAACACCAACACTTCGTTCAACATCGACCAGTTCTTCATGCAACCAGTTATGCAACCCTGCGGTAGCACGCGACCTGCAAGTGTTGATCTTAGGTGATGGTGATTTTACACTTTCCGCAAGTTTAAACTTCTCTTAAGAATAGCAGAAATATATGATATCTAGAAAATTTAGGCACCAAGTGACTTTGCATCAAGTCATGATGTAGAAAATTAGGTCAAATAGCTTATTTTAATTTCCATCGTACTCGATCGCTACTGTGGTCCAGTCGGTTGAGGCATATCGCGAGTCGGAAGCGATCCCGTAATCGCATCCTGCTAGGTTGAATGATTCTTCCAGGGGAGTACCTATTAAAGGTAAGCGAAAATGATAGGGTCGCCAATTGTATGTCTACATCTAATTAGTAAATTTTATTGTAACAAGATGCTCATATAATGTAACTGTCACGATAAAACATGTATAATGCAATCCGGTCATGCATCAACATAAAGGTAGTTCAAAGAGCTGTGTTGAGAGCATTGTGTAAATTTCAATATAAATTTAATTTTATACACCAATCAAAGCCATGCATTTCCTTTGGAGTTGTTGCCTCAGCATTTCCTTTGGAGTTTTTACCTCAATTATTATGCATTATTACACTTCAATGCTTTATGCTTCAATACTTTTATTTTAATTTAGAGTTATCTCAAATGCTTCAAATTTTAGCATTTAATGTCTTATACAAACTATCTAACTATCATTATTTTGGTGACATCATCCGGCTGTCTGAAGCAATAGTTTTCATGATATTTTTCAATAAAATCATTTATCACAAGCTGCCTTATTATCCCGTGAGGCGCCTTCATTGCAAGCGCTTAATTCGACGCGCGCACAGCCGCCCAATTAAGTACGCGCACCGGCTGGAAAGCGCAGTCGCGAGTCGTCGGAACGCAGCAATTTTTTTGAGTGTACAAGTGAGTCATGTGGGAGATGAAGGATAGTGTATCATTACATCAGCCTATCATCTTCACAAAATGAAATCTAAACGATGACTGGGTGTGAGGGCCTTTACGTATTACGGGAGTGGCAATTAATCCTAATCCCATATCCCCCAATCCCGTTACTCTTATCCCGTTTCCTCAAACCCGTTTAATTAACTTTATTCCGTTTGCCCCTATCCCATTTCCCATTATCCCTTTTACCTTCACCATATTCCCTTTAACATTTTTCAGGCGTAAGCGCTTACTGGAAGACCGCTAAATGCACACTTTCAACCCATGATCTGCACGACAATTCAATTTTATTTCGTTTTGAAATTTAAAGCAAATCGAAATTTCTCATTATATAGTCAGTATTTTTTTCTTGTCTCAAAATTTAAATTATATTTTAACTCTTTCATCCAATTTCATCCCCATCTCCTCAGGGGAGCTTCTGCAACTAATAAGAGAATTATAATTATTATATAATAAGAGAATTTTTATTATTCCGCCATCAATAAGAAAATTTCTTGAAATTCTGACATCAATAAGAGAATTTTTTCTTGAAGTTCTGCTATCAATAAGAAAATTTCCCAATATTCTGCCACCAACAAGATAATTTATTTGAATTCTGCCACCTATAAGAAAGTTTTTTTTTATAAATCTGCCAAAACAAGAGAATTTTTTAAATTCTGCCACCAATAAATTTTTTTTAAATTCTGCCTCGAATAAGAGAATATTCTAATACTCGGCAATCAATTAGAGAATTTTTTGAAATTCTCCCACCAATAAGAGAACTTTTTATGATTCTGCCACAAAAAAGAAATTTGTTTATAATTCTGGAATTAATTAGATTTTTTTATAATTCTGCCACAACTAAGAAAATTGTTTATAAATTGTCCACAAATGAGAGAATTTTATTTTCATTCTGCCACCAATAAGAAAATTTTTTATAATTCTGCCACCAATAAGAAAATTTTTCAGAATTCTACCACCAATGCTAAAAATTCACGCTGAAAAAATTTCAATGAATACTTTCCATTCAACTCTCGTTTCGATTTCTAATGAAATTTGAATGCTCCTTCAAAAAAATATTAGATGTGAATTAAAGATTAAATGATTTTCCTCCACCCAGTTTTCTGGACGATTCAACCACTGGGAAACAAGTTCAGGTCAAATAGCTCGTAAATATTCACAGCATCAGCTCCTAATTAAAAAATTAACTCAAACGTGGTGAGTGTTCGGCTCAGATATGTACTCGAGTCAAAAAATTTACTGAAGAGGTCAACTAAAATATATTGTCAAATTGCAGTCAAAAGCATTTGTGTAAAAAAATAATAATAATCCACTTCCACCATGTGACATGAAAGAAAATCACACCTTCATTAAAGTCGGCCAAAAGTGCCGCTGTAAATAGTGGGACGGTCATTCCACGTAAAGTGGGAGCAACATTTCATAGCTAGTCCGGTAGTCTTGCTACTCTCGCGACAACAAATAAAGTCGCCTATATTGGCTCATATTGTTAGGGCGAATCCAAAATGATTATAACTGAAAAGTCAGAGTCTCTGCGGAAAACAATATTGTTCGTCATTTTCGTCTTTTATTGGTCAAGAAACATCATTTTTACCCTAAAACAATCGCCTCGTTGAATTTAATTTCCAAACTTTTTCACTTACTTCAAGACATTCACTTCGCGTCTATTTTCTCGGCCATTGGTTCATCATAATAACGGATATTATTCTCGGATTACCTTTACATGCAATAAAATAAGGATAAATATCTAGCTTCCTCTCACGCGACACGTGCTGCCGTTCACTATCACCCCTGGATCTCACAATTAGCTCCATAAACCAGATTTTGGGCTCCCAAGCTTCTGTTTTCGGCATCAGCCGCCCGCAAAGCCGGCGACAAAGCTCTTTATCATCTCATATTAGCCAAATTGACGTCGAGTTAATAGTTTGTGGAGAGAGAATATTAATATATCTTGTTAACGCAATCAACCAATTTATATTGTTACACGAGTATCTGGTGATGTTTTTCTCTGTATTAATAATTTATATTGTTACACTCGAGTATCTGGTGATGTTTTACTCTGTATTAATAATTTATATTGTTACACTCGAGTATCTGGTGATGTTTTACTCCGTATTAATAATATATATTGTTACACGAGTATCTGGTGATGTTTTACTCTGTATTAATAATTTATATTGTTACACTCGAGTATCTGGTGATGTTTTACTCTGTATTAATAATTTTAGAATTGTAGATTTTCAGGGTTATCAATATTTTTTTATGCAGATGATGCACATATATATTAGGTCCTGCAAAATGAGTGAACATCTTTTGTTGTTGATACAAGATAATTTATAATTTCATTATAACACAATATAATTTCAAAGTTTATTTGTTATTTAAACGACTTAGGCAAATGATAGACTAAAAATAAAATTTATAACCATGCCTGAGTTTGCTGAACGACTCTATTCATGAGTAGATATGAGAAAGATTAATATGTATTGGATAACATCTGATGATCTGACACTCACATTTTCCGTATCATAACATAAGAAAAATATGAGTATGTCTTTATCAGAAAGAGGCACAGATAAATTTATGCAGATACGAGTATTTTCCTCTTATGTTGGTTTATGTTGGTATTTTATGTTGGCATTTCAAAATACATCTAAAATCATATTTTAAAAGGTATATCATAAAAACATAATTTTAAAACAATATATAAAAAAAACTTGCGTGCTGAATGTTATTAAAGTCATTTATAGACATTGTGTTCCCACATAATGCAATTTTTGATAGCGTATTTATTTTTTAGCTTGTCCCTCCATGCAACGCGGCAGGGAAGTCACCCGTCACCCCTCCATACAACACGGCAGGGAAGTCACCCCTCCATGCAACACGGCAGGGAAGTCACCCGTCACCCCTCCATAGTCACCCCTCCATGCAACACGGCAGGGAAGTCACCCCTCCATGCAACACGGCAGGGAATTCACCCCTCCATGCAACACGACAGGGAAGGCAGCCGTAAAGAACGAGATCATGAAGCAGGAATGCCAAGCCTGCCAGCAATGCCCCCCGTGTGCCGTGTAAAAGTTACCGCCAGACGCCACTGCCAGGAATTATTTCAAAATGAAAGAAAGCCCCAAAAATCGCCGCGAAAAGCCCCAAGAATTTCTCCAGTGGATCCCAGGATATAATTGGACGAACAACAGCCAGGCGACAACTCTCGGCTTCGGGTACAGCGGTTTGGTGACATTGGCTTGTTGGTGTGACGGTTATTAAACGTTTGTTATTTTATTACTAAAAAATTACAGCTTGTGACATTTGGGGTCTTTGTAGGCTATCTGATAACATCGAAGTTATTGAATTTCTGCTCGCTACCTGCGTTCCTTTTATACTCTAATTTAATTGACACTCGTGACTGTCACAGTTCTGGTGTATGTTTGAGTACTTTTGAAAATCCAATTTAATTTAATTGCAGCGCGTTTCAATCATTTGCAGCTCTACTACGTGTGTTTTGTTAATTCAAATTCAAATGCATCGATTGCTCCCCAGTCTTACGGAGATACCAACAAACCTCAGAAGCTTTTTGCGCATTTACTCAAATGAATGCAAGTTTCCAAGGTAAATAAATGTACGACATTCATGGGAAATTATCTGAATGGAAGTGGCGGTAGATATTCGTCGGTATAAATTACAGTTCGATTTCATTATTGATCTAAGATTGGTCAGTTCAAGTCGCTTTAAAATCATCGCAATGTTTTCCGACCATAAATAACTAGATGGAGAAAGGAATCAATATATTCAACGAGAAGGATGAATGAGCACGGGCATTTGGACAGCACATGCAAGAACTATTATGCCTGGTAATTGAAGGAATGCAAAATACTGACCATTCGAAATTACTTTGAATTATGAAATGCGTGCATCCGGACGCCTGGTTTCGTCTCGCTAATGCAAGGCTCTCATTAATTAAGATCTCGCTGCTGCAAAACCCGCTTGATGGTAAAAACCCAGCAATTCGGCTTAATTGAATCAGGGAATCTGTCACTTGCATAGCGGAAAGTGAGACTGCCTCGTCCCTTGCACAGCAGAAAGTGAGACTGCACCGTCCCTTGCACAGCAGAAAGTGAGACTGCATCGTCACTGGCACAGCAGAAAGTGAGACTGCCTCGTCACTTGCACAGCAGAAAGTGAGACTGCATCGTCACTTGCACAGCCGAAAGTGAGACTGCCTCGTCACTTGCACAGCAGGAAAGTGAGACTGCCTCGTCACTTGCACAGCCGAAAGTGAGACTGAGGGACTGCTTCGTCACTACAGCAAATAAGGCGGGAAAATTATTCTATTTTTTGTTCATGGGTGTTATCACAAGCTTAACGCTGTCAGAAGTCGATATTCCGAAGGTAAACGCTTTCCAGAATTCTGACTAATAACTAAATTTCAAACTATTAACCATCAGTGTCCTAATGTGATGCTCAGTTGATTATTTATTTGTTAATTTATTTATTTTTGTTAAATAGATTAGGTTTCAGCATTATCGCAAAACCTGATTCAATATGCTATCTAAACAGATCAGCGCCAACTCTGCTTTTCTATACAGTGCTTCTTTTTATACGGAAATCTATGGAAACAGCTTCACGGTCTTATTTGAAATGGAAGCTTCCTAGAATTCCTTTGAATCGTCCGGGAATGAGAAGTGCTGAGTCGACTCTTTGGAGCCGCTCTGCGCAGCTTCTGACACAATACAATCAAGACGACCGCTAGTCTCAGAGACGCTGTCCATCTCATCGAATTTTGCTCAAAGGAAATCCCAACTTTTAACAAATAATCCTGCAAACAGTATCAAGAACCAAATAAGCTCACGCTATCTGTCACTTCTATTCGAGTCATTTGTAAATCCTAACGTCCTCCAACCTTAGTATCCGTATATTGTCTCCTAGAACTTAAGTAGACTGAATTTAATGAAATTTTAACATACGATTTTGAGAAACCTAAAATAGTAAATAGCCGCCAATGGTGCCAGGAGCTGTATTATAATCGACTAAAACAAAACCCAAAGGCTAAATAATATTATAAAGTAAATAATTTTAGTTATTATCGGACTCAATATCTATGCTTTGCGACCTTGTTAATGAAGTGTGATGAATTCACGTCAAACCTTCTTAACTTTATCAATGAAGTTAATCGCTCATTGGGATTCCATCCCGAACGACATTAATTAAATAAAATAAAATATCTGTAAGCGAGACGCGAATAACTGAACATTATAATGTACCGTGAAGCGCCATAACGAAAATAGTTATTCTTTAGCGAATTCTATAGCGAATCTTCTCGAAATGATGATTTTTCCCTTCTGTCCTTGATGCAGTCTGCTCAGCCTCAGGCTTAACGTTGCTCAGCCACCAACTGATTCTTCCCGACAAACACTTAAGCCGATCTCTTGTTTTTCGTTCCTACACTGCCGGCATTTTGACTCGTTGGTCTGTTCGACGAGCTTAGAAATGTGTAACGATTTTTCAGTGCTCGGGAGGGATCGCGACCAGAAATTCTGTGACAGCGACTTGAGAAACGGTGCTGTTAAAAAAACTCCCTATTAAGCGAATGACATTTTTTAGTTTTATGAGACAATGCGGAAGTACCGAGAAACTTATCTATATCGGTCTTATCGAAATGTAAATTTCACTCTAATGCTCAAAATTTCACCAGCTTACATCAAATTCAAATTCTAAAGAACTCTGCATAGCTGCAATACGCTGAATGTTTTAAAAAAAACCGTTCAATGTTTTGCTGACAAATTTTTTTGTGAATTAACAAATAAGCATATACATGTATAATGCCTGATTTACTTAGAAATATTTTTTTCAGAAATCCTATTCCAATCATTGATTGCAAATCAAGGATTGAGCTGTCCTGGTCACTAATCACCTTATGATTGTAGAGGCAGGGCGACTAGCTCTTCCCTTCCCAGCTCGAACTTCTGGTAAACATCCCACGCAGCCCTCAACAAGCTTCAAAGGGAACTCGCCTCCATTTTTCTATTCAACGACAAGCTTTGCAAACACGTGCACATTAATAGGCATATTTTCCATGGCATTTTCCAACTTGCTTGCAAACAGCACTGGAAGTTTTGATATATGACACTTCCAAGAGTTTTCTTAGAATACGTTCTGTGATGTTCGACGTTCTTCTGCGTCTTCAAAGAAAGTTCTCTTCTTGGCAAGATCTTATACTCTGCACTAGATAATCTTTTCTTGCTGATTTGAATAGTACTCATTACACCCTATGCGAATTTGATCTGCTAGTGTAGAGCTGAACTGCAGGTTGAATAGTATTGCAGTTCGTATTAATTTCGAAAGGACTTTGCTTTCGCAACATCTTTTCATTCTTTGGATAATTGAGTAATTTATATAAGTTTTCAAAGTCCGATTCAATCGACAAAATCAATACATCGTTATTAGGATAGTAAGTCCTTACGTTCAGTATATAAAATATACCTCGCTGAGAATGGCCTACGCCTGAAATTCCGAAATGAAAGTATTACAATTTAACTTTTAGCTCTAAGGCATCTTCGTAAAATGTTTGTTTTTTAGTAAAAATCCAAATCCCTCAGTGATACAGTTTTAAGTTTTCAATTAAAACAATCAATGCATGACATCACACTTATGATCTATTTACTCAATTGAAGTCCCGCCTGGACTCGATTATGTTAAACTAGCAAGTATAAAAAATTTATGAACTATTCCTCGCTGCAAGTTCGACTTTCTGCTACTACTAATAATTTTTAGTAACTTTTATTATTATTATTTTTAATAGCAGTAGCAAATAATGGTTATTTTTATCGTCTAAGCCGTATTAATTATGTTGATAATAATATTTGAGGGTTAATAAAATGCTGGATTGTACTCATCAAAAGTGAGTTATGTTCGTTATGGAACTGTTACCGTGGCATCAAAAAATAAATACGAGTCATTTATGATGCTAGCGAAAATCAACGTCTCAAGCGACCCTAATAAAAACCATTAATAATTGTGAGTGTCAAACGATGGTTATTTTTCAGTCAAATACGTGATAACCTCTTTGTGCCCTGACTTAAGGTTCTTCTGGTAAATAAAAGCTGATTAGTGACAATGTAATTAAAGTGATGGTATCACGATTAGTGACGGCATAATCCAAAAAATAAATAAAGGAAATTTGGGGTAATTACTTATTAAAGTTTCCGCTGAATGGTCACCAAAATAGTTTGGATGGAAATTTTAAACTAACATTCGCTCGGCTCAAGAAAATATCGCTACTATTGCTATTTTCCTTTGATATAGAGTATGTTTGTAAATCTACGTTAATAAAACAACGAATTAAATGAAAAAATGAAGTTATTTAAATAATATTATTTGCACCATGTAACTGAACAATTCAAACATACGTAGACCTTACGAGGTCCTTCCCAGACCGAGCTTGTTTCCGGAAAATATCCAACAAATTCAGCACAGCGATTTAGATTGTGGGCGCGCGTAGCGAGAGTGACGAGCGCGACACGCATGCCAAGCTCGGACCTCAGCGGGGCTTGGCGTGCCGGCAGTGAACCATAGCTCCACTTTAACAGGCTCTCAAGCGCGTATTATTCTGCCTCGCCGCGCACGTCTCCCCAAGAGCTCAATTTGCACTTCATAATAGCTCATAATAATAATAAACCCTTAGAGATTAACGAGGGACTACAATGTTAAATGCTCCTGAATCTGGAGTGTAAGACTTGATAGTTAAAAAGAGGCTGCGAGTATAATTCCTCGCTATCAGGGCTCAGAAATTAGGATAAAGGAAGCAATTGTTACCATCAACCACAATGTTCTCATAAAAAACTAGTAAAACTAGTCCTTAGTTCCTATGTTTAACCATAGGTGAGTGGATGAAAAGCAAAGCTTAGACCCCATCAGTTATAATTTTAGCCTTTGTGAAAAGCAATATTTCTTGTCTCTTTGCAAGTTGCAGAACTGAATGATGCACAAGCAAGGCATTGCAAGATAAAAAAACCTTTCGTAACATATGAACGTAAGTTTCACTGTGTTAATGAAAGGCACTTGGCTACCAAATTTTCTGCTCAGGGCGAAGTTCTGCGGCCGAAAATTTAAAGCAAATTTCACTCGATATTCATATCATCATCGGAGACTTATAAAAGAAAGTTAGGCTGCACAATTTCGTCTCACGCGGGTCTGAGGCAGTAAATTTTGGCCCATAATAGGGAATTTGGCCAGGATGCTATCCAATAGACATTCAATGAAGCACGGCGCCGTAAATTGCGGCTTCGTAAGATTGGCTCCTGAAGATGAAGTCGTACGCTGGCGTCCAAACAACGCCTGCCTGGCATGTCAGTCGGTCACGCCTCCAGACCCACAATGCTGAGAAATGAATCGAGTTTCAGTCGAGCTGTCTGTTGACTGAATTTGGAGGAAACAGTTAACAGTTGCGAGCCACGTATGTGCGAAAAGAATTAACGACCGTTTATTGTGAACTAACTTTTTCCAAAAGAAGTCTCCCGATTGAAACTTTGTAAACAAACTTGTTCGTGAATGTTATTTTATCACACTGCATTTTTATAAGGAGAAATTTTATTTCTAAGTATGGCAAAATATTATTCATCTTGTACTTCTTTAGGTAGCTAAGCAAAATCTTAAATCGACTTAAAGGAATTCTAATTTTCATGAGCGTGTTTTCAGACAAAGGGAAACTGGCCACTGGTTAACGTTAGAAAATCAGAGTATGACAATGGAGGTCGAATGAAATCCCAGCTCTGGGCACGACCCGGCATGTAATTAAGCTCTGCCGTATTGACTCGCATCCAACGTAACTTCGATTCCTCCTGTGCTTTATTGCCTCAGGGCATCTAAATCTAATGAAACTTCGAGTGCCTTTGCGCGCAAGTTAATTAGAATACACTTGACTCAGAATTATATTTTTTACTTCATATTGAGCTATAGAGGCAGTCCTCCAATAGCAAATGCCTCTGCCGGCAGAAGCATGAGATATCGCACCAGGTTACGTACATAAAAGCCTCAAAAAATATTTTTCAAAAATTCCATACAAATAGCACAATTAGTACGTATCTATACTATTTAGTTTGTCATACATTTATCTCACTGAAAACGCATCAAGCCTCGGTGGTCTTAAGACCACCGAGACCGGTATGTAGACCGGTAGATCAACCGACAAACCAGTATACTGTATATTCTGAAATGTTTTTTATCCTGGTTTTACCAAAATTCTAACTTCTAGCAAATCGTGAACAAGAAGAGTTTTGTTCTATAAGTATAGATCAGATGCACGTTTCCTTAAATTCCATTCGACTGAGTCAAACAATTTAAATATCCAAGAATAACTAATTCAGGGAATTCAGCTTGTTTTATTGAAATAATTCTAAAACACAAACTAAATCATCTTTCTTTCCCCATTTTTGTACGTGCATCTATTTCTTTGCTAACCTTGATTTGATCATTGTTTAATAAATCGTAGATCGGGCCATTCTTCAGATATGATTTAGCTCATCATGATCATGCAGTCATCATGTGATCTGACGAGAACGTATAGCGTAGTTCCGACGTTGAAAAAGCTGTAGATGTAGGCCGTCTTACCTGTCCTATAGTCAATCCTATATACGCAAGAAGGCACCAGCACCACAGTTCTACTCTAGTCATCTTCATTGCTTATGAATTTTATATATATCTGCCCTGTCTATCCATGGAGTAAGTATTCATAACTGTGCCGACTATTAGAACCTGGGTTATAAACAGTCGCAATTCAATTGATCTCCATCCGCCAAACGTTCCTTTCATGCTTCAAAATAAAATTTAGAGCAGTGCACATCAGCCTCGATGTGTCACATGCAATTTCTGTGCTTGCCCGAGTTGCATGAGCATCGAGGCAGGAGTAGAATTTCAAAGTACCATTATGTATTTTATTAAAACAGAATGCGGCTGTTAGTGCGTAACATTCAAAAGGAAGATATCATTTTCAGGATTTCTTATTCCATCACTCTATTTTATCCTATGTTTCTTAAATTTAAACTTCTCATCATAATTGCAGATTTTATTTTCACAGTCGAAATTGCTCCTTTACTTGTTGATTTCGCAGCTAGTAGTCTCAGTAGAGCTTCTTTTCGCAACGTTCTAGATGAATAAAGCTACACTGTTATGGCCTTTTCTCATTATATAAAGTAGTTATTAAATTTGCAGTTTTGACAATTATGCGATTTTTATATTCGAAAACAAACGCATGCAGTGTGTGTATCTTTGTATAAATCTTTTCACGTTCCTCTTTCATCGCAAATTTGAATCTAATGTTCGGGCTCCTGACAACACAATCTTTCGAACGAGTTAGATTCTACTTTCTCAAAGTTTCACAACTCAAACAAAAACGTATGTGTCGAACATAACATAATTTATTTTGCGGTAATGGTAATACTCATATCAAAGACTGACGCGCCTGTATTATATAGTAACGTCAATGACGCCCAAGTCACCTCAATACTCATTTCGTCGGCAGCAACGACTGAAACGATTTATTTTATATTATTTTATTTATAATTTATATTTATTTATATTATCTGGTAAGACCCAAGCAGCCTCTTAATTTTCATGGGGAAAACAGCACATCAAAACACATTCGGACCAGCGTTAGACTGCGTTTATATGGACTAACGATGAGTTAAGTGCAGTATCTGCCATATGTGGCAACTTATTTGTCGTAGACGGTGCTGATATGAACTTCGCGAACGATAGTATGTAAATGAAAAATAGGCTCGAAATTTGTATCTAACTGCCGCAATGACGGATGAACTTGCATGGAGTTGATACATATGCCTGGCTCATATGGACTTTGATAATAACGGATCGAAAAATAAGTATTTTCGAGATATAAATGAACCAGCCACGAAATCTTAATTTGGCAACATTAATTTCAGCTCACGTGAAAATTGATCGGATTATGTGTATATATCGATGGCTTTCTCCACAACCTTATATTCGAGTGCCGAATCAGACTACGTAAACATTTCGTCTACACGTGGAAGATTAGGTTTAATATTATTGCTACATACGATTTATCGTGCTTGTCTCTCAGTGCTGGCATATCTTTGGATCATCAGTTGGCCACAAGCCGACGTGTGTTTCAGGCTTTTCTTTAGTTGCCAAAAACTCGGCAGAGATTCGCGATACATTTTTCTTTGCGTTCAACTTGGGGTGTCATTTCACTCACGAGACTGTATTTATCTGACTGACTGTATTTATCTATATAACTTGGTTATTTTCTCTGCATAATAATTTAGAAATATCATCCAATTAATTACGGAGAAACTGTCAGTTATGCACTTAACAATGCTATTGTCCTTTTAATGAAAATAAGTGTTGCTTCATGGTTTACTGAAGAGTATTTAGTGAGAAGTACTTTGATGCAAATAATTTTTCGTTTAGCGAAGAAACCTTGGCAGTAAAAATCGGCATTTACGAAGCGTGCAAAATACGATATTTAATCTTCAAGTCGGCCTGTAGCTCCATGACTATTACGATATTATATTCTTAGGTGCGGCCCACAAGACGTTCATAAGAACGTGCCGATGTTAAGTTCTTCACAGAGACCCTTCCTCACAAGACCTTTGCGATGTTAAGTTCTTCACATAGACCCTTCCACTATCCACAAGACCTTTGCGATGTTAAGTTCTTCTCAGTGGCCCTTACACAAGTGGCCCTTACACACAAGACCTTTGCGGTGTTAAATCCTCCACAGCGGCCGTTACTCATAAGACCGTTACTATGCTCATGTGTTCACATGCAGTGCCCCTCAGCTACAAGACCGTAAGTGATCGATCTTCGGCCAAGGCAGGATCAGCTCCGAGTGAATGTATGTATTGGCAAATGGAGATATAATCTCTCAATTATTTTCCTACCTCGAAGTGAGTCCTTCGTAAGGGGCGTGTGGGGGATGTCATGGAGCAGTCGAGTGCTCTGGTGTAGACAAGAATATCAATCACACAGCCAAACACAGCAGTGTTTGCACATCAATCCTGAGCCAGCTTCCTGTCCCAATAGCCCAGCCACTCAATCACGTTCATCTCGTTCGCCTGCCTCTCAGGCTTATATGTTGCATAACTTGGTAAACTTGATAACAAACCTGCACACTGCATATTGCTAGTCACTTTTCATCAAATTAAGTACGATCGGAGTACTTTTTATTTTTGAAGCGGTTAATGTCTAGCAGAATGTGTCGCACGTACATTTTTTCGGATATTTGTTCATAAATATTCTCGTGTCCGTTTACTTGAGTGTCGGAATAGACGTCGCCTTCCATTATACCAAAAAATATAAATATCTTTGTGATTTTGCTAACATTAACGCATGACATTAATTATGCTGGGCATCTCACAATAAAGCTCCCACTCAGGAAGCACTCCATAAAAAATTGGTGTAAGGAAGGATCGAAAGAAACACACCTCTGACGTAGGTTTATGTCTGAAAAAAAGACAATGGGAGTAAATAATTACATTCCAATCTTTTGAAACTGGAGGAAACTCTAAAATCAAAAAAAGTAAATAAAACATTTGCTGACAAATTTTAATCGTAATAAGTCACCAATAATCGAAAATATATGAGATATGATCAGCCGAATATTGTGACTTACTCATAATCTCAGTTCAATTCCAAATTCAATTCCTACATACCCAAATACGTTTTAAAAATGCGCAAATTCTGGGGATACACGTTAGCGTGACGCTGCCAATCAGCTCATTATTGTCGAACCCTGGACCCTGCAGCTCCGGGTCCATTCATTGCAGTCGAACTTTGAACCCTGCAGCTCCGGGTCCACTCATGCAGCCGAACTTTGGACCCTGTAGCTCCGGGTCCACTCATGCAGCCGAACTTTGGACCCTTTAGCTCCCGGTCCACTCATGCAGCCGAACTTTGGACCCTTTAGCTCCGGGTCCACTCATTGCAGCCGAACTTTGGACCCTTTAGCTCCGGGTCCACTCATTGCAGCCGCACTTCGGACCCTGCAGCTCCGGGTCCACTCATTGCAGCCGAACTTTGGACCCTGTAGCTCCGGGTCCACTCATGCAGCCGAACTTTGGACCCTTTAGCTCCGGGTCCACTCAAGCAGCCGAACTTTGGACCCTTTAGCTCCGGGTCCACTCATTGCAGCCGAACTTTGGACCCTGCAGCTCCGGGTCCACTCATTGCAGCCGAACTTTGGACCCTGTAGCTCCGGGTCCACTCATGCAGCCGAATTTTGGACCCTGTAGCTCCGGGTCCACTCATTGTAGCCGCACTTCGGACCCTGCAGCTCCAGGTCCACTCATTGTAGCCGAACTTTGGACCCTGTACCTCCGGGTCCACTCATTGTAGCCGAACTTTGGACCCTGCAGCTCCGGGTCCACTCATTATAGCCGCACTTCGGACCCTGTAGCTCCGGGTCCACTCATTGTAGCCGAACTTTGGACCCTGCAGCTCCGGGTCCACTCATTGTAGCCGCACTTCGGACCCTGCAGCTCCGGGTCAATTTATTATAGCCGCACTTCGGACCCTGCAGCTCCGGGTCAATTCATTATAGCCGCACCCTGGACCCGCAGCATGCTAGCCGATGGCTCCCTGTTTGTCAACTGCACATTGTCGTGAAGTTCCCAAGATATGTTGTTAATGCATTATCTTTAAATCATGAGGCTAAAAGAGCTAGGATCTGACAAAATTATCAAAGAATAATTCTACAGTTCATGATAACCAAACACATCTCAGGGACACGACTATGATAGGATTTTCTCGGGAACATGAATTGTGTATGAGATTTGCATCAAGGCATGCAAGATGCATGACCAATCAGATGCTTGCTTCTCAAGCCAGGGAAGCACGAATGTCTTCGCAGCATTTCTGGCTGAGAGCAACAAATGAAATTTTATTTTATAATCCCTGCCTTAGCTAAACTGGGCCCAACAAATCATAAAAAAAATGTTTTCATGAATAATATTTCCATAAATAGCAATGAATTAAGCTAAGAAAGATTGCACTCGTTTTGCTTAAAATTAGTCATTGTTTATTTTTCCATTAATCTGTCAATCTACAGCAGCTAACGTTATTATAGTCAACATAATATAACAATAATTATTCTGATCGTCAGTAACTTTTGCTGTCACGTGACTGCAAATGTCAAGGAAAACACGAGGACAACAATATCTGCCAGACGAGGTGATGAGATCTATCACTGAGCGTCTCATATATACGTAAATAACATCATATATTCAGATCAAAGAACAATAACAGTGAAAAATTTTAGTATGAGCGAACGATGGGAGGGCATCATTTCCGAAATACGCATCATGTCATAATACTTACATGAATATAAGTCACACCGAACCGGCGCATTTATTAAGACTTCTTATAACTCACTGGCTTCATCAGCCATTTGCTCTGTTGTCTCACCCTTAATTTCGAGTGCGATGTTCATTAGTGTTCTGGTTCTAAGGCAAAAACTCATGTAGAAGCGTTCAAGATATACTTCGTATCATAAATCATAATCACGGGCTTATTAATTTCATTAGATAATTTATTTAATTCCTGTATGAAGCTCATCGAGCAGTACAGCATCGCTGAGCTCACTATGTAATATAGCTGAGCTAACTTAGTAATATACATATTTGAGCTCACTAATCAACTTGATGTATCTTAGCAGTGATCTTTTTCAAATATTGATATGCATCATCACCGAATAATTCGTTAATTGACGCGTCACTCATCGAAGCTTCACCGTGAACACAACTCAGGTCACGGGCTGGTGCAGTGACCTGAGCGACCGTGGGTATCACATTACAATATTGTCGATTGGAACAGAGTAACAAATTCTATAGTGGCAGTGGAAACGAAGCTTGGAAGCAATGCAGGTATTCACTATTTCGAGATTTTTTGTTGCTGTTAATTGTCGAAAACCTGAATTGACAGTACGATGCAATGAAATCGTAATCTGTCTAAGCTATGATTTAAATATGCTACGCTATCAATCAACACTGAATAAAAATTCTGTACTCTGGACTTTTCCCTGTTCCAGGTGATATATTGTACAAATATCATTGAAATTTTGCATCGACTGGGCTTTCGCATGCGAGTTTAATTTGAATATGCAAATAAGCTCTTAAAATCATTGCTAAACATGATCATTAAATTTTGTAACATATTTTTACCGAAGTGTGCAAAGAATTTTATTCGGGGTTTCCGATTAATATTTACGACGTTAATATATACGGGGACCCGGATTAATATTTACGACGTTAAGTTAGGACATGTCAACGATGAGGCTTAAGATATCATCACCGATAATGATCGTGATCCTTATTATAGGCTGCCATCTGCATTCCACTTCTGCGTTCATATAAGTGAATCTTAATGCAATACCCAATTCACATCCGTTTCAGATGTATGCGTTGATAACTTGTTAGGCCTAATACTAATTTGTACTTAAAATCGACTGATCGCAATAATTGTTGAGCTCAGTGAGCGTTTTCGGTTCCCATCAAAATACTGATAAATTACTACTGATTACTCCCCTCCGAACATTTTATTGTGAAGGAGCTATGCGTAATAAATATATTATATTATTATATATTATTATTTGAAAATATATTTATGAGGCAGGTATTTATGTGAATTCACAATGTTTTGAAGTTATATGACATTAAATAAGCACTAGTAGATCACTTTTTTCAAACACTTTTTAGGCACTTGTGAGTAGAGAAGATATCTCGTATTGTTCGCATGAATTAGTTGATTTGCAGGGAACAACCATGACGGAAAAGTCAAGCTCCTCGAGATGTCACCGCAGCGGAACCCTGAAGAACTGAGGAAACGTAAGCGCTGCTAAAACATTATTTTTATTATTATGGCAGCTGGTTGCAGCAAGATTATCGCGATTTAAAATTCCGCAAAATGTTCCGTAAGAAGTACAGCATCCACAAGAAAGTTATTCTCGACTTGAGGGAAGTACTTGAGAAGTCCAGAGGCGCCGCTGGCTCTTTTGTGTGACAAAGCGCGCCGTTTATGTGCTTGCCTGTCCAAGCGCTCCTGCGAGTACATATTGACTCTTATATAACTTCGCCCTGCCCCTGCCGAGGCGCTAGAAGCGTTCACTCTTCGAGCCTCGGGCTGCACTCATACATTTTTGTTCGATTGCCGTACCCATTTGACTTCTAAAATAAAATACTCGATACGGCAATAGCTTAAAGGAAATAAATTGCAGACTCGATACGGCAATAGCTTAAAAGTAATTAAATTGCAGACTCGATACGGCAATAGCTTAAAAGTAATTAAATGTTGGCAGTGGCTTAAAAGTAATTAAATTGCAGTTAATTTGCTTCTGGATTTAATATTAATAATACAAATAAAAAAATTAATATTACTATTACAAATAAATGAATGTTACATTATGGAAAACGATTGGGGATATTGCTAGGGAATTGAATTTTAATGTTAAAAATCAAAAATACAATCACAGCAGAACTAGTGTCCATGTTCAGAATTTTTTTGGCAGAGCTTAGTCCTTATACGACGGTGACGTCTCACTCGGAGAAATTAGTGATATTTTGTCTAAATAGTGATGCATTTTCTTTTATTTTCTTTCATCATGTGAAGATCATCCTCAGCCAATTTCAAGCTACACAAGAGCGTATCATTGCTACGTCCGCTGTTTGCTCATAAATTCTGCGGGTACTAAACTGAGTCACTTTTGAATAATTTTACCCATTTATTTTCTGAGTGGTAGCTTGAAGTCAGGCGAGGGAAGAACCCCGCATTGAAGTCCCGTGCTGTTTTAAATTACCCATACAGTTTTTAGCTTGGGAAATATTCTGATTCTAGCAGAAAAACCGGTCAACATTATTACAAAAATCACATGAATAATATATGTACCATACCGACTTTCCTTTTCACAAACATTGCCACCAGTCTAGCGGGCCTGAATTGGTACAAAAGTCATGCACTAGCAGTTTACAGCACTTGAGTTTCAGTAGTATGACCTACCAACTTATCAGAAAAATATCTTGACTATATAGTCGGTCAGAAGCTCATTAATTGTGGCGGTCGAGAGAGCCAGGATACGATTTAATACAATTAATTGTGCCCAGCGCCCAGCGAACTTATTTTAAGTCACGATAATCTATTATGATTCAAATGATTTTGAAGATTTGGCACTTAAAATTGAACCCTATAGTCCCGTAAATTCAGACATAGCTTCACAAACACCGCACAATAAACTTGAACCTATTCATAACTTGAGTAACTTGATTACATTCAGCGAGAAAGTAACATTATTCTACTCATTGTACTCCTGGACAAAATTCAGGTGTAGCAAGAAAAAAAATTGCCAAAGGGCACCCCTCAGCCGAGCCTGATTATGCAAACTACTGCTCAGTTCATGTCGGAATTTGTGGCCACCCAACAACCGTCCGGAGAACAAGAGCAATGCTTCAGCCAGTGTTTTATTGTAGTCCTCGCTCAAGCTTGCCGACGTAGGCTTTTATTATGTCACGTCAGCGAGGCCCCGACTCTTAAAGTTACACTTCACCTCGGCGAGTTATGCGATAGCAACCATGCAAGACCTTCTTGAAGGGCGATGTCTCTGAGCTGACTCTGTTACGTGTGAAAGTTCAGTTCCATCATTGAGAATAAGCTTTAATCAAACGTCTGAGATGGTAAAGCTACGATGAAGCGTATAGGTTTGTCGATTTGTATAGGCAGCCAAACGATTCAAAGCTAAAAAATCTGATGCTTATTTCCTAACCGAAGTGTACAGAACCGTTGATACGGTAACGTCCACATGTAATTTTTGAGCAATTTTTGGTTTGTTGTACAGAGTAGCTATGGATTATATCTCGGCCAGATTCTTCGGTTAATCAATTGGATAATCAAATCATTAAAGTTGATAGGCTTCAGGAATAAGTAAGCCTCGTCTGCACTCGCACTACCCAAGCAACAATAAGAGTGTTGAGAGTGTTTAAATGAGGGATAGAGTAACGTGCAGATAGAAGTTTCCACTGCACGGGAGTGCGCGTAATGCACCCACGAACGACGACAGCTAAAAATGTATCTCCTATGCGCTTTCCAGCGCCTCAGAAACGCCATCATCTCCCGAGTCTCGGTCCTGTGATGCCTGAACACATTCACGCTGTGTCCTGATGCTGAACACATTTACGCCACTTAGACTCGATTTGAAAACACATTCTGGTGAACTTTGGGGTAGGTGAGCTTTATGTTATAGGATAGGTTGTTAGGATAAGGTAGACAGCGAACCTAGTGGTTTATATATGAACAATTGGCTACTTTCCACTAGTGCAGCGCTCATACACAACAAGTATCGTGCATGGACATTTTTTCAGTTTCATTTGCATCTCATAAAATTTTTTCACTGGTAATGGAGATAATTAAAGCAACGTGGAAACAACAACAGAAAATGATTTTAATCGCAGAATGCGTCTCAGTCTGTCAGCTGCATTGACGGAGTGATTAGGTCAATATGCTTGTCGTCGATGCCACACTGTATTCTTATGGATCAGAATGTGCAAATGCATGTGAAGAATTATTAAGGTTACTGTCGAAACGGTTACAGGTTCGAGGGATATAAAGTTAATTACAAAAACGACGTCGTTTTTTCGATGTCTATAGGCAGTGACGTTTGTTCGATGACAGTGTTTAAGTGAGGCAGTGGAACCATGCTCAACGATCCCTAAAGCGCAAGCCTTGAAAAGTGGTTCTGGAAAAGATGACGAACTATCGTTATCGGATAAAAATACTCACACGATGATCGACATATCATATTTTATCATAGGTGAAAAATAATTAAAACGGAATAATTCGATAACTTTGCAATGGCAATGAAAGATATCACATTTTCATTGCATGTGAAGGCGAGCCGAAGCCAGTCATTTTTACAACACTTCTCTTTAACTTAATTTCACACACTTCTACTTGTCCAATCAATCTGAAATTTTGCACACTTGCGTAAAGTTGGAGGCACTGCTAGAATCAATTGACAGAATAGATAATAATCCGTTAAATAAATAATTCTTTGTACATGAGTAACTTCGGAGATACTGGCCTCTTAAAAAGTGTTGTCTCTAAAAAATAATTTTTAAACGCATACTATTAAGAGTTTTAAACGCATATTTTTAAGAGCTGACAACTGACTTCAACCAGAGGCTGAAATTTACTACGTAAGCATTGAATGGATTCTGGACTAAATAGTACCTGGATTTATAACTCATCGGGTGGAGAGGTTCGTATGAACTGAGACATCGTATCCATGCAAGATATGCTCCTCTGCTGCTACCTGCGTCTTTAAAACAAACTATACGCCAGTTTCGCGCGGTCAATCGAGCTTGGAGACGCTGTGCAGTGAAACACTGGCTCATTTCACATTACTGGGGTGTATTGCAGTTTACTTCTTTCCATTGGAGTGATAAGGACACAAAATAATTTTATCTCTTACTAAGTGAGAATTTTGTACTATTTGAAGCAATCTGTTGTTGAAGTTTACCGTGTCTACGAACTGTGCTGTGTTCGATTCTACTAAGTTTAATTGTTAATTTCAATGCTGGCTCAACAGGAACAAGTAGGCGTAGAAATTACCACTAATTCAAAGAGAAAAATGGTCAAAAATGCATGAACCATTGTGTTAACTGAGCCTAACGAATTAATTTCTTTTTATGTGACTGATGTTCATTCGAAGCATCTTTGTCGGATGTTGTTTTCATTTCGCCAGTCGTTCAAGTCAAAATCTTACTTCGCGAAACGTTTCACTATTTGTCAGCAGTTACGTGCACGTCTTGCTACCTGCCATCTGAACCGATGGCATCTCTCCGTTATTTAATTACGTTTACTTTACGTTCACGTTTCACCGCTAGCCATCAATTAGCGCGCGTCGAGCTACTTGCCATGAGCTGCGGGCAAAGCATTACCGACAGGATGTGAAGATTTGTTTTCAGGCGAGAAATTTTATTTCAATTTGGACTTGTAATTGGCTTCGGTGTAAAAGAAGCTAACCGAATATGAGGACAACGGTGATATTACCGACAACCCACGAAATCACCCACAACTCATTTTCTCTTCAAATTGATATTAAAATTGTATTTATGTATTATCAACTCACTTACCAATTTTCTAACACACTTCTCTTTAAATTCACTTATTGTTAATTGTCTGCTACGAATCATATAATCAATATTTAACATACTTTTACCTGTCCAATCTATGTATTTGAAATTTTGCCCATTTGCGTAAAGTTGAAGACAATGATCGGTCATATAGTCTAGGAGATAATTGTGTAAGGAAACCCCCCCCCCCATATAACGGATGTTAAAGTATTCTGTATTTTTTCAGTTAAGTAAACTGGACAATCATTGTAATGATTTTACCATTATTGCGTTGCGGCATGTCTCCAAGTCTTTTTCAATAAATTTTTATTGTGTTTTTCCTTATTGAATTTTATGATTTCGTTTTAATTCAAATAAGTTTTACAATTCGTGTAACCAATTGCTCGTAAAATGAACGTGAAAGAAAAGAAAGATTACAAAAGATTCAACCATCTTTCATATTGTTAAATTTTAACGATATTGCGATTGTTTCAGGTATTTGTTTATTCCAGTTTGCGGAACTGGTATGAAACACGCATGCCATGGTCATGCATCTCTCTTCTATCTCCCACACTTGGTAGCCCACATCCACTAATCATCAACTCTTCTCCGCACTTGATTACCCGTATGCCCTAATCATCATCTCTACCACACTTGGTAGCCCGTATGCTCTAATCATCATCTCTACCACACTTGGTAGCCCGTATGCCCTAATATAATCTCTACCACACTTGGTAGCCCGTATGCCCTAATATCATCTCTACCACACTTGGTAGCCCGTATGCCCTAATCATCATCTCTACCGCACTTGGTAGCCCGCATGCTCTAATAATCATCTCTATTTTCCGCACATGATTACCCGCAGGTCCTAATCATCATCTCTCTCTCCCACACTTGATAGCCCGCATGATCTAATCATCATCTTTCTCACTCTCACACTTGGTAACCCAAGTGTCTTAATCATCATCTCTCTTCTCGTCACTTGATTACCCGCATACCCTAATCATAATCTCTCTTCTCTACACTTGATTTGCCCGCATGCCCTAATCATTCTCTCCCTTGCATTTGGTAACCCGCATGTCTCAATCATCATTTCTCTTCTTCTATGTATCGCACTTGACGTTTGCACCTATTATTATCACACACAAGTCGCTTTCCGTCTTCAGCGCCCGACTGCTTGTCGGTGAATCGCCCGAGTCGCTTTCGTATTCATAAATTCAACAGCGATTAGAGAACTGATAAACCCTCGGCATACATTTGTATACCATTTGACTAGACGTCACTCTTGCTGGAGATATGTGATGTGAAAATTTCTGATATTCCTGCATTTCAGGTGACTCCTTGATCATGCTTTCAATTTGAAATTCAAATCAATGAAAAACTCTTGACATATTTAGGTGATTGGTTCCTTCGATACCAAAATTGTATGTTTACTTTTTGCTCGATGCCTTGCAACAGAAACTAACTTGAGATAGGGCTCCGAAGTTAGGCATGTAAGACGAGTTATTGTGGCGTCGTTCGCACCTGGTCGAACATCTGCTTCAGAATCAACTGTGAGGTAAGCTTGTAAGAATGTGCAGAGGTCTCTAATTTTTTAAATTTATCCAACTCTGGAGGGAAACCTCGCTGAAATTTTCGATTTATATAGAAGGTCAGAGGCAAAGAATTTCCGGTGTGAGAAATGTACGGACAATCTGAACCTAATCATTTATTAGAGGTTAAACGTCTTGGAAAAGCATGTTATAAGCGTTTACATCAAAGAAAATGATATGTAATAACGTTCAAAATATTTAATATATGCGTTCATTTCGTACTCAATTCTCGAATCACGTTTGACTTTGGACCACAATAAATTCTATTGTTATGGAAGGCAACGAAAAAGCTTCCAAGCTCACGCAGGGCCACAGATAACAATTGAAGAAACTCTGTCGGATACCTCTGGCAAGCCAAGCTCGAGAACGCATTAGAAACTTTTTCAATGGGTTCGCATACATAAATATATTTGCTTTATAACAAAGAACGATCATAAAAGCAGCTTGGAAACTCGCCGCTGTTCTAACTTAAATTCTAATCTTCAAACAAATTCAATTTCCATAGTTATAGAATGTATTCAACCGAAAATTCAATTCACAAAGACTCTGACGAACTTTGGAGTTTTTCTCTTTAAAGAAACACTTGTATTTGCCTTTGATATAGAAATAATATGGTTAAGAAGTCGATGAAACATTTTTTAATAATTAACCTGCCTTAGCCTCGCTTGCAAAATGCGTTAGATACTTCTTTATACGCACCAAACGATTTGAATGTCAGAAAATTCCTAAATTATCAAAAATTTTAAAATCTTTTAGCATAACTGACAGAATTGAATTTTTTATCAAACAATCATATTTTTCAATGAGTTTAACATAAGACAATTTAAAATACAACAGCAAAGATCAAAAGACGCATTTTTTTACGCTGCCGCCCTCCGCCTTCTCCCTGGCCTGCTTGTGGAGGCAATCGATGAAGCAGCCTCGGTTTTTTTTATTCTAATTCCCTGAATCCCGAATTTCAGGACAACAAACTTATGATTACAGTTTGTTCAGAAGTTAGGCAACGTTTTGCTCGGCTAGCTGTCGTCGGCATCCCATGGTACGCCCATGTGAGCAGTGAATTTATTGCTCTTTCATGTTATTTTGCTATTCCAGCGAAATAATAAAGGTGTAAAAATCTTCCAGATACCGTAGAACATAAGTTAAAATGGCTTCTCTTAGTTTCAGTTATTCAAAACTTATTGCAGATATTCGCTCACAAGGCTTCAACCTCGAAACTGTATGACGTAATACTATGAACAATCTAAAATTTCTTCTAATGTTATTGAACTACACGAAACCTTTTTTAGCAGAGAGAAAATAGTGTGCGGTTGTTGTCATATTTATTAGAAGAAACTCTGGTTTTATGTCAGAAACAAATAGTAAAAATATTTTAGTTATTCAATACACAGACATGTTCAAAGTAGCAAGTGGAAAATTTTAACACTTTGATCATATCTCTGAGATTCGCCGGTTTGCCCCCGCCTGCATCTTGTTCAAACTTAGGTCACGTCAGTTAGCAGCAACCCAGCGAAGAAAGAAGCTGTAAGCAGTTCCATTTAGGTAAGAACAAACTGATCATTCAATTAAAACCTCTGGTACAAATGTAGTACACGATGTGGGCAGGAATGATGGCCGCTATTCTGTACATCATGCGTCATATGTGCAAGGCCACGGAAATAGTGCGCCAATTGTGGTACATGATGAAGGGGCGAAATAGGTTTATTACTCTGCACAATCTGCGTCATGTTTATTCACGCACTATCACTCAAAACCAAAGTATAAATTGCTAGTTTTATCCATGTTAATTCAGCGATATGTTTAGTTAGATCCATGAAATAAGAGATGTTCCTTATTGTGTAGAGAAGAGATAGATGGAGATCAAAATAGTGAAATTAGGTTAAGATCACGTCATCACACGGTTGTCCATAGTCAACAAACTATATAAGCCAGTACGGAACATTAAAAACTCAGGTTGTATTTCAATATAGTAATGACGTCTCGTATATGATTCATCTAAAGAGAATATCAACCAGCCCTGATAAAAATTTGATGTTTCAAGAAATTGTGGAGCACTTAAGCTCGTTGAAGCTGCTTCATCAAAGATTGTGAATGTGAAGAGAAGCAAGCTTAGTCATGATAAAATGTTGATGGATGAAGAAAAATCCGCTTATTCCATAGTTCTTATAGGAGTGAATGATTGAAGCGACACGAGTGAAGCCATACATCACCAGTGAATTATCTAGCTTCAATTTGAGGCATTCCGACTAATCTTACATTATGAAATGGAACTAAGGACTGAAAAAATGTAAGGTTTCTATGTTTTATTAAGAATGAGCATGAACATAGCTCTATTGTCGTTATTTGCTCTCAATTTACATTGTTTTTTAGTTAACTAATTCCACCTAATGAACCAGGTGCTACTGATCATCGTAACAGAGATAGTAAACTTCTGCATCGGTGTTCAAAACCCGGATGTAGAAGTTATGCGTGACGTCATTCTGAAATGCGCAGATGCTCAACTCGCACAACTACATTCATAAACCTGGTTAGAAGGCATCCGTGCAGAAATGACATCCTCATTCTTGAAGAAAAATCAAATTTTGAAATTATTCATCAGTATAAAATGCAAATTCATATTCGAAAAATTTCATTTCTGAAATATACTGACACGTCAAGAGAATTATCATTGTTTCTGCACATGTCCAGTGGATTGCAAATCTTGTTACTGAAAAAAGTATAAAGTAATTAGGCATAAAGTAAACCCAATTAAATTGCTTCAGAATCAGCCTCCCATTTAGGGGAGGATAAATATCGAGAATCTCTTGCATACAATTGCTTTATTTAAAATATACGTTACGATGATGAGAGGCCTTAAGTAACTAACCAGCGCGCTTTCGTTCACGATTCTCTTAATTCCCGAAGTGTCGGAACAGCACGGAATATTTCCAGGAGTTGTCAATTTGAAATTTGTTTTTCTCCGAAGGAAAATTTGAGAAATCATGAAACTTAATTTCTATCACAATTACGTTTTCCTGAAAGTTTTCAATTTCTGACTGAGGAATTTCAATCTATTCTCTTCGTATGTTCTGTGCGTTTTCTAGACATTGATTCAATAGATAAATTTTTTAACAAAAACTTTATAAAAATTTCTAATAACAGCTTAAGAATCTTCCTTGTTCAACTCATTCAGGTATAAATTTCACAAACTTCACGGCAATAAGAGTCCTTTATTTCAAATAGAGAAGAGCTGGTGTTGCGGTGAAGCGTCTCATCTTGTATTTGATCTTTCGGCCGCTGTCGTGTGCAGTGAGGAAGTTTTGAAGTCTAGCATTGTCAGTACATTTCCAGGCCTCCAGAGACAGGGTCTCGGTCCTTAAAGATACCCAGGCCATCACGCACGACAGTAAAATGGTATCGCCGGCACCTGGAGCAGTCAACGAAACTTACAAGGGCGCAACCACGTTCCTTGAGCATTGCAAGTGTTGTAGATTTGCCGGAAAATCTAAATAGTGATAACTTCAGTAGAGACAAGAGATAAATTCTTGATTGATGAATCAATAAAAATGAATGAGAATTTTGAACGTTCGTTGACGATTGTGATCTAAAGAAAATTAATATTTCAATAGGTGTTCATAGGCATGTTTCAATTTCAATGAAATTGACGATGTCAGATTTTAAAGTGCATACTACATTAGAGGTCGAAGATGAAATGAAACGAAAAATCTTATTAATTGTTGTAGAATTGAAGGCAGAAAAGATGTAAAACAAACCCGACCCTAAGGAAAATAAGCGAAGAGTCCAGTAACCCAGTTCTAAATTCTCGCAGAGACGTTCGCAACCGCGTCAATTTAGGCCGCTTCAACACGCGTCCAAGGAGTCTAGTGACTATATGGTGATGTGAACGCAACATTTGCGTATGATTGGTCGCTTGGTTACGCAATGTCTTGCCAAATCTAGGTTTTATTCATCGTCTTTCGGCTGTAGGGTCAACTTCTAATCCAAGTTAAGAGAAGGAACCAATTTTGGTAAGCGCAAATTTGGTGTTCGAAAATATGACTGCATCTTTAAATGTATTTGTACATATGTGGAATGTTAATACCTATGAATATCGCTGAATTTTTAAATATTTTTATTGATTTTAATACATATTGTATTTTTTCGGTTTCCTTAGAGAAACCGTATTTTCTGGGAACACAGAAAGTAATGAACATCCTGGATGACACGCGTATTCAATTATTCATCAACTAGGAAAAATTTTCGCCTTAAATAGTCCGCAAAATATGCCTGGGAGATGAGACAACACAACCGGCCGCTCCTCTGCCGTGAAATGTCCTCAGCATACGTCAATTATAACGATTCAAGCGTTCAGGAGGCAGACAGAGGAAGAGGATGAAGGGTGAGGAAGGAAGTGTAAAATCGAAAGCACCATCATGTAGCATAAATTTTCCCATGTGGATTTAATAAGGACAAGACTAATCGAATTATTCACCAATTAAATTTTTTTAAAATTATGAGGTTACATGATATACTACCGCGAATCCACGTCACCAGTCTCTTTGGATTTAGTTTCATCCATTTTTTTGTGTATTCAGTTTATTGTCATATAATTTCGATGAAAAATGCTAAATCACTGCATAACTTGATGGTATATATCATAATAAATCTCCAAAAGAATATAAATACCAAATTAACGCCTATCGGGAACGAACAGGATTGAGCGTATTGCAGAGCACCGCTGAACCTCTGAAGACCAGTCCAATGTGGCCCCACGACAGGGTTTTGAGTTATATTTGCCTAAGTGATTTTTCAAGTGGCGCTTCACAGTTATCTTCAATCAGAGCACTACCTAGCCTAACTCTAGCTCCCTGCCTGACTTAAGCTCTTCCTATTCTTAGCACCTGTTGAAGGGAACATGCCACGGCAGAGCCGTGGAACACGGCAGAGCCGTGGAACACGGCAGAGCCGTGTTGCATGGCAGAGCCGTGGAACACGGCAGAGCCGTGGAACACGGCAGAGCCGTGGAACACGGCAGAACCGTGGAACACGGCAGGGCCGTGGAACACGGCAGAGCCGTGGAACACGGCAGAACCGTGGAACACGGCAGGGCCGTGGAACACAGCAGAGCCGCGGAACACGGCAGAGCCGTGGAACACGGCAGAGCCGTGGAACACGGCCGAGCCGTGGAACACGGCAGAGCCGTGGAACACGGCAGAGCCGTGGAACACGGCAGGGCCGTGGAACACGGCAGAGCCGTGGAACACGGCAGGGCCGTGGAACACGGCAGAGCCGTGCAACATGGCAGAGCCGCAGAGCACAGCCCAGTCATGGTTAGCTGAACTATATCCATACACACCAGTGGATGATCCAACAACAATAGGTGCCGCTGAAAATCAAATTCAAGTACCAGCCCGGCAGTTCTCGGATAGCGTGCACCCAGTACTGAGAATGGGAAGCCTGCCGAAGACCACCACTGCCCTGGATGTAATGGACTATCATGACTCCTGCCCTCCGGAACGTAGCCTTCAACACTTCTGGAAAAACCTAACCTAAGCTAACCTAACCTGACTCAGCCAGTCGCACGGCTCTTTCGACCGACGGCCTGGTGGTGCACGGCAGGTTTTATGCGAGGCCGGAGGTGGGCAAATCCAAGTGGTCGCAGGCTGTTGCGCGCAAGTTGCAATTCGAGCGGTGGCCAGAGTATGAAGTGATGCTTCGACGCAACGTTCAGTGGTGGACGCCATTCGACCCTATGCTATTCGACCTCGTGTCTGGGGGGTGTGGAGCTCAAAATATTCAAAGCAGAAGGATGTCAATGATCGGTTACGGATAGTAGATTCCATTCACGGCTGATTGGTGGATGTCCGGAAAGATCCAAGGCGTTCGATTCAGGGCTTATTGGTGTACAAAATTTGTGGTGCACGGCTGCATGCGTTCCCCTGAGAATGTGTGTGAAATGAGTGCCGAAATCAAGTCGGTGAATACGACCTGATTTCGGGTAATTTGGATTTAAATTTGAGGTAAGGCATGGAACGATCGTCTGAATTTAATCTTTTTACATTTTCATACAGTTTAAGTTTTCATACGCAAGTGTCAAGGTAAAATTTCTGTATTAAATTATCTGCTTTCACGCATGGGCTCTAGCAACTCACTCCACTGCTGTCGAAAGGCCCGCTTCCCTCCGCTGTATATTCTCCTAATTCTAGTTAAACGATTTGATAGTAATCTGAAATGTACTTTTTGTTTCAGAGCTGTAAAAAATGTGTTACCATAATAATTTTTTGAAAGGCTACAAAAGCCTTTCAAAAGGCGTTCAGCTACAAGCGGCTGCCGAGGTCACACTTGTTGTTTCTAGGCTGTAGAAATTTGTTCATCAACAGACACCTAGACGGACTGTTGGTCATCAAATGGATCCTGGATCGCTGAAAACCTGTAAGTGGTTTTATAGTTACGCAGGAATATTGCAGACTAAATTCATGTTGTTGATGCTGCATTTTTTCGGGGATTTAGGGAGTGAACTTCGCAAGGTGCAATGCTGGCCTCCAGACAGCGGCAATTTGTGACTGCGAGATGCAGTACGCACCGTCTGTCATGCACTCCCGAGCTCTAATAATTTTTTCGAACACGAAAAATATGTTTTCTGAAATGCAGATCACTGTTATCCAATGATCCTACTCTTATGCTCACGTGAAGAAGTATAGCTTTGAATTAGCCGTATGCAATTAGGCTATCTTTCAATTTTCCAAATTTTTCAATACGCAATTTTTCTCGAGTACGCTGACCTTAAATGTTCGCTACATCACACTGAAGTCATTTGAACTTCTTTCTTCTCGAAGCTGCACTTCGCATAAAATGATGATCATTCACACAGTTCTCGAAATAGCGAAATGTTGATCAAGCTAAAAGAGTTCCCGAAAACCATCGAGCGCCAGAAAACTTAACGTGCGTTCAATTTCAACCTGACGTACAGAGCCTGTTGCCTAAAGATTATTCTGCAGATAAGTGCTGAGTAAGGCCAGGCTGGGTGGGAATTGCTGGGTAAGGCCATAAATTCAGGAGAACCTGCAGCTGCAGCAATGCAAAACAACAAATCAACAATGATGATAAGAGGCCGTTGCTTACAAAAACAACAGCCAGTTATGCTCTAGTAGGTAGTTAATTTGATAATACGTACGTGTTCGCAGGCACTGCAGATATCAATTGAAATACTGCCACGACAGCAACTCCAGGTATACTTGAATCGATGCAAGATTTGAATAGTAGACCTGCTTTTGAATGGTAGAATTGCTTGATTAATATTCATATCCACATGCTGAACATGGTATTCATTAATCTAGTCCCATCGACGGTGATTTTTTTAATGTAAATCGGCTAGAACTTTACTCTGGACACACATGTTTTGCTAATTTTAGCAGAAGTATTGAGACTTTAATTTTAGAATTTTCATGTGAGCAAATGTGGGCGAAAACAAATCCAATTTGTAGCTGCCGGTACCGCGAAGGTAAGCAGATTCGTTTTGCTGGCTTCCGCAAATTTGATGCAACTAGCCCGCCCATTGATCCTGTTTACATAACAAAAGGAAAATCAGTTTCGCAACATTTGAACAAACTGAATTACTGAGTTTGCGTACTGAAATTTAAAAATTATTAACTCTATTTGGGAAGACACTGCTCGGATGTAGTATTCGTGGTGGCGGGTTCCTCAAATTTTGGACCGCAGATATTGTCTATTCCGCTCAATTCCGTGTTAACCTGCTAGTATGATTTTTTACTGAAGTATTTGTTTGCCTATAGTCTGGCACTGCATGTATAAAGACGCTGATCGATCGCGTATTCACGTTGCCCAAAATGTCTGCATGTAATTTGAGCCTGACATCATATTTTTGATGGAAAAGTGGTGATACATTTCAAGGAATGGGAAAGAAAAATACATGCAACTTCTATTGGATAAAGATTTGTAAAATCATTCCACAACCCAACAATTGTGTAAACCCTGCATATTGCTTGCATGTGAGTCGGTCCAGGATTGTTTCATTTAACCCAAAGAAATTTATCAAAATGTTTATCAAATATCAATTTACACGAGTTGTGGCCAATGAAGTTGTCATACATAAAAGCTATTATACAATCAAAAAAATTCTAACAGTGTTTAACCGTTCTGCGTTACCAGTTATATATTTTCAAAAGTTTTTTTCGGAGGTTTGTATAATGTATTTTTGAAGATTGGTTCTAGTAAAGCGTCTCACTTTGACTTTGAGGAAAATAAACACGCTTTTTTGGTCTTTGTGTAGAACCCTGTATAAATAACAGATAGTCTCAAGTTACACAAATATTAGTACATAGAAAAAGATTATAAACATGATAAATCACTTGTGCTATTGAACAGAGTAATTAGTATGCGATTACAGTGGCTACACAATTTACTTAGCCTACTCTAATAAGAGGTTACGGTGAAATGAATCAAAAATACTAAAAAATGGAATGAGGTGAACTATTGTTGTATTCATTGTGGTGACGTTCATTTCTAAACAAAATCTTATTTTAAAATTTAAATCTGATTCTAAATTTCTAGATATTTTATTACAAAAAGTCGCAAGAGAGTGTATTCCGGATAAAAATTGTTCTAAGAAATTACCTGGGTATAAAATTTCATCTTGATCGTGGACTCATGAGGCACGGCAAAAAGAGTTAGATTAAAATTGGGATTGTGTCAATTTACAAAAATTAATAGTAAAAACTTCGATATCATATAAATTTTTGGCTTGAGTTTTATGCTACATCAATGGTAAATGCGTGCATGAACCCGTCTTTCATTAGTTAGTATTTCATCAATTTCATCATTGTTCGTATTGTTCTCTCATATCAGAGATTACCTATCAGCAACAACATCAAGTTAACTTGCGAACGAGTAATAGTTTTGTTCTAGAATGCCACCGATTATGTTGATGGCTTCTTAATGTTTACCTTCATTTCCGGACAGCTTTTGGAAGAAAGCGAATCTGTGTAAAAGGCACAAATATGCTTACTACTGATGAGAAGAACATTTCCAGTGCTCACAAAATACTCGAGACTTTCCATGCCTTCGATAGACGAGTTAAGCAAATTTCAGCCTCTAATATGTCTAAATAGTTGAGCATATCTCCAACATCTATCCAATAAAATCGGTACGATTTTAGTCTTATTTTACTTTCATTTTACATTCAATACAAGTGTAGCTTCCAGACTATATGATTAGTGAAATGTTATTCTATGAAAATAGTCGTATCAAATTTCAGAATTGTGAACTGCCACAAGCTGAACGTGCGGCTTGAACTGAACCTCGACGGTTAGACATTCCTCTTAATTTGCCGGTAATGTAATTTAAGTTGCGCTCCAGACCACGCAGTCGTGCAACGTATATGCATCTGCTATGCATGAACACATCTCTTGCACTCACGCTGCTTTAATACTCCGCTAAAATTCTCGCTCACAAGATCGACTTCGTTACAAAATTCAGTGACCTCATCAAAGGACGAGGCGGAGAAACCATTTCAGCTTCCACCGTCTAAGCAAGAGATTTTTTTGATGAATTTTACTACGGAAGCTTCGTGATTGTGGCAGCGGTTCATGCAGGTAACTCAAGCACAACGAATGATGAACATCGCCAGTCTAGAAAATTTCACAAACGAAAAAACCTGTTTATATCCATCCCAGGTACCGTAATAATTAAATATAATGGGATTAATACGTCGTGAATATAATTGCCATTGAACTTTTCTGTGATTCATTTGCCCACATTTTTGTTTCTCGATTCTTGATCCTTCGAATAGTTGGCAATTGTCTTCATTTCCCGGGTACTTGACTCTTAAATGCGCAAATATATTCCGAGCTTGCATCCCGATTACGGCTGCAACATTCGTGTCTATCTGCCATGTGAAGAACTCGGCATCCTCACGTCCCCAGTTTCTACGTAGCCATTTTACAAATTTGTGCATTTATTCATGTAGAACGATGTAGTTGCATTTATCCATGAATGATCGTTTTCACGAAGCAACTCTTATCATGTTCTTATCATGAATTTGTGTGCTTACATTTACAATTTCATATAACAATTTGAAGAATGTTTCATGCCGTATTCAAGCCATCGTAAAATCATATTTCGAAATACTATCTCTCCAATGTTGAGTTACGTGTTCGTTGGCATAAAACATATCCAGGGATTAACTAACGTACTTCTGTACCTACTGTGGAGGTCACACAACTTAGATAGCCCTCGCTGGCTTACATACATTTGTTCCTTTCATATTTTCCCCTCCTTTGTTACAGCGAGAGTTTTTCATGCTGAACTTCCCTCGGCTGCTGCTTAATGGCCACTGGGTTCCTGCCTTAATGAGGAGTTTCTTTTATTCACAAAAGTAAAAAAGGAGTCAACCAGGCAAAGTTTCAACTGCTGGTTTAATTGGCATACATTTCTGCTTATTACAATGCACATAATACTTTATCAGCATGACGTAACTGTATCACTCAACACTGAGTAATTATTAGACAACTCTGTAAACTGATTAACTAGGAAAACTTATTCTGTGAAACCTATTTAGTTTCGTAAATTTAAATCCCACATTGTATTGAATTGAAATTGATTCTCTATAGAAGCTTCTTTTATGCTTCCAAGCTCTATTTATTGTGGAAATGTTGGCCAAATCAAAAGAACGCTATCCTTTAGTATTTAGAGGAGTGAGCATCGATTTTTTAAATTATATCATATGTTATGCGGGAACAATCATGTTATTACGTGTAATACATCAATTTCTTACAATTTTAGCGCTTAACAAATGTTGCTCAAAATGATTATGGCCTTATTATCATAGCTAACATTGAAATGCTATCGTTTAATGTTACCATTGGAACTAGTGCTAGTTTGCATTAAATATAAATAGAACCATTAAGTCCCATAATTGTTGACCACTGCATGCTTTTCTGTCCCTCATTGAATTCAATTTATTGTCGCTAAGCAACGAGTCGTTGATAGAGCCAAATTATTGATAACGCTAATAGGATAGACTATACAATTAACCTACAATTATTGAAGTCTCGAATGATATTGCTTCTAGTGACGCATTTCGAGACCGATGGCGTTAAAATCTCGACAAACATTTCCGAAAAAATATATGAATAGCTTCTCAAGCGAGGTCCTATATTGCTCTCTAAGAAAAGTATGGACGTATCTCAGGACAGCAATGTCTTCTGTTGAGTGCGTCGTGTGTGTCAGAAGAAGTGTGCGAGTTGGCAACTTCAGCGATCGCGCGGATCACAGGAATCGATTAAGTATCGAGGCCAACATCATAAACTAGCAAAGTTAGGGCAGCGCCTTCATTGATTTTCGATACAAGAAAACTAGAATTCCAAGAAGTATTTCAAAACTTGTGTACAGCTTCATCAGTCTTCAGCTAAACTCCATTTCAATCATTGAAGTTCTATTTTTATTACTCAAAGCGTAAATAATTTTTGCAGAGCTGAGTGAACGGATCGTGGATGTCTGAGCAGAATGAAAGCCTTTTAAAAAATTTTTTAGTATTCTTTTCCGCAAATTATCCAACTATTTCGAATATCGTGCCCTTTATTTGCCTGACAAGCAATTATAAAATATATACTAAACTGATTGGCTTTTATAAATAAAACAACCAATTCGTCCCGTTTCCTCCATTTTTCAACTTCAGATGAAAATGAGTGCCTTCTTTCTCAGCTCTTGATTAGTTGACTCTAATTTGTGCGTCGCGTCCCCATACCCCGCTCCCGTGGCTGCGGCTCTACTCATCTGGCCACACGGTGCTCAGTCGCGTATAAGGTGCTGCTAAACTTATGTACTGCATGTACGGTGCTCAGTCGAGTATAAGGTGTGGCTAAACTTATGTACTGCATGTACGGTGCTCAGTCGAGTATAAGGTGTGGCTAAACTTTGTTACTGCATGTACGGTGCTCAGTCGAGTATAAGGTGTGGCTAAACTTTGTTACTGCATGTACGGTGCTCAGTCGAGTATAAGGTGTGGCTAAACTTATGTACTGCATGTACGGTGCTCAGTCGAGTATAATGTGTGGCTAAACTTATGTACTGCATGTACGATGCTCAGTCGAGTATAAGGTGTTACTGAACTTATGTACTGCATGTACGGTGCTCAGTCGCGTATAAGGTGTGACTGAACTTATGTACTGCATGTACGGTGCTCAGTCGCGTATAAGGTGCGGCTGAACTTATGTACTGCATGTACGGTTCTCAGTCGCGTTTAGGGGAGCGTCTGCCCCAAAATCGAAAATTTTGACTTTTTCAGTTTTTATATTCATCTTAAAGCTTACATTCTGACGCATCTAACGGTACCAAAACCATCTCTGTACGTTGATTTATGCGTTCACGACAGATCGCGAAAGGGTTAGGGGCGGTGGACATCTTTAACATTTAAGATAGACCGAAATTACCGGTAGTACACTTAAATAGTGAACTGGTGTGGCTGAACTTATGTACTGTATGTACTGTGTTCAGTCGTGTACACTGCATGAGATAAAAAAAGCCCCCTGTTTTCATTGCATCAGTTTCTCTCAGTATGAGAGAAAAAAGCCCCCGTTTTGAAACACTTGGGTGTTTCAAATCCTCCCCGAGCGATCATGCTCAAACCGAAACACCCAGGTGTTTCAAAAACGTTCAGGTGTTTCAAAATTTGCGATTTTGCGACCTCGGCGTTTCAACGTTAGAACACCGTCTACGGTGTGGCTAAACTACGGAGACTGAAACCTTCTTTTCGGAATCTCTGCAATATCCTTGTCCAGTTTCCAGCGCCAAATGAAATTATTTTAACATATTCTACTAATTCATGGCCGCCTCCCTAAAGAAAAATTAAGAAAACTATATTTCTCCGTCTCAATCTGATTTCAACGTTTTTCTCCCTCACAGCGAAATTAGTCACATATTCATTCTTTTATACACATATTCATTACACCATTTATATCGGTATGTACAATCATCATGAAACTACACTCTTTGCTCCCACCTCTATCGAACTCTAGTTGAAGAAACTATGAATAGCCCGCCGATATTCGAACCTCTGCCAAGCTGCAACCAAACAGTCGCGAGCAGGCGCCTTAGTCTACTCAGCTATGGAGACTGCAACTACTTAGAGTTGCAGTGTTTGTTTTGTCTTACGCGCGGTACTACCAGAATAAATCTTCGATTTTATGATCAACTTCTTGTGTGATTGAATAGTAGAGACGTTGCTCGTTAACATTACTATTGACAAAAGAACATCAGTGAGTTGAAACAATTAACCGAATTGAGTTGGGCCAATTAACCGTATGCAGTGTAGATTCGTGACATTCGTGAGCGGCGGCTCTACACAACCACTCCCTATGACAGCATTCGGCGCACTGACCACGCGACGCTAGCCGCACAAATATAAGCGCGCCAAGCTCGGGAGGTTTTGAAACACCCAAGTGTTTCAAAACGGGGAGCTTTTTTCTCTCAGATATAGGTGTGGCTGAACTTATGTGCTGCATGTGGTCCATGAATCAACCAACTGAAGGTGCCGATGCCACCACGTCTACACATCTATCTGAAGATTTACGGTAAATAGAATAGCACAAACATTTCCTGGCCTTCAGCCAAAACTCTTTCTTGGAGTCTCAGAATCGCAAATCATGCCCAGAGTTAATGCTTATCGCCTAACCACCAATAGCGAATTATATTTTGCTCAACCTGACCTCTATACTGAATTATATCATCTCTTGTAGTTGTGGGGAAATGTGTAACAATTGAGGAGATTTGACGAAGAGCAGCAGAGTCATGTTCATCGTCACAGGTATACGATAAGCTACTATTTTTTATATGAAAACGAAGATGTATTTTGAAACTCCGCACATTTAGTCCTTACGCACCGCGCAGCCTTATTGGTAAGAGTTGCGTTTAATCATGTCCACATTAGAATAAGAACATAAGAAAAATTATCGGCTCATGGTGGTGATCAACGCACCATAAATTTACTTTCACGCAGGCCTAACGGACATGCACTCCTGTGTGAGGTAGTGAAGGTTACACCCAAACTCTACACAGTTACCATGAGTGGTAATCGAATTCCTATATGCTGCCATAAAACGAGCTTAAGAATCAAAATAACTTTCATACAAATACCCGTCTACTCCGCCGTCCGTTATTCTATCTCGCCATTAAATGCACGCTTCCCGCACCGTGAACTACGTGATATTTTGCAGCTGCGCTCAAGACTGCGGAGGGGAGGCAGTGGTCTGCTGGACTGATTCTTTTCTCGTCTAAAAACTTAATTCCAAATAGTAACTTGATTATTGTATTACTGTCAAAGTAAAATTATAATGATTCGTTACTGTACGATTTCCTCGTCTTTAAAAGTAGTAAAGATTATTATTTGAATGCGTAAATAATAATTACGCGGTTTTGCCAATCTGAGAGACTTCAAGATTTATGGACTATCAACCCAAACGTTAAATTTAATTCTGTAACGCAATTTGAAACCTTTTTTTATTTTAGAAAGTTACGATACATAATTTAGGGAAAATTATCATCACTCAACTGACTACTAGTAATAGACTACTAGCTAACTAGAACTTAACTTCCACGTTAATTTAAGACACAAAATCATACTAATTTTGAATCTTCATCATTGTCTATCAGAGCCTATAGGCAGTGAAATTTTTGATGTTCACCAGACCCCAAACAAGATATTCCAGAAAGTTCAACTCGAAGCCACGTGCACAGGAAAAACTTCCAGTCACCGCGAAATGAAACACCCTGAAGTGTTTCCAGGAAAATAAAAAAGTTATGCATATTTTATCGAGTATCAAGATTAATAAAGGACAGAGTGTATTTGGGTGGTAACCAAAAAAGTTTTGGATTTTTTCTGGTCTCATGGTCCAGATTTGTTCAACGGTGAATCAATTACGGTGACAGTTTCAATGAAATGTTTAACAGTGCAAGTCAACTAAATATTATTCAATCTACTACTACTGCCACTGACTCATGCACTACACAGTAATAAAGTACAATATGTTTAGTCACTTGAAAGTTTATAAATAATAACAGATTTCTTGGACATAGGAATCTGCTATAGCGATGACGGCCGACGACCTGAAGCAGGTTGCACAATGTTCCTTTTGTTCCTCTTGGCTAGTCAACACGGAGCTGAAGTTCGTTATCAAAGAAATACCACGTTCAGCAGCATCATTGACAATTTTCATCTTTTGCACTTATTGACAACTGATGCAGTGCTGTTCAATATGCTGTTCCAGGTGTCAGGCTTCTGCTGAAGGAAGTCAGTTTTCATTTGCATTGCCTCAAAAAAACTTGTTTGTGTTTGTGACGAAGTTTGACAGTGTCAACTCTTTTTCTTCTTTTTTTCTGCGCTTTGGTCTCTACCATTTCGTCTTTTTTCCATACCATGGAGCATCATATCAATTGCACCCAAACTTCTACGTCTTCGTTTCTCTCTTCGTCCAAGCAAGAAATATCGGTCTTCTAAAATCTTGATTAAATTTTATGCATCTGCAGGCGCAATATCACAGAGGTCATCAAGTTTTGAACTAAATTGATTCTCTTTCAGCTGTTGAGTTTTTGTTCGTCTACTGGCTGATTTTTCCAGACCCTGCCACTGCCTAAATTGTGCTGCTCTTTTATCATGTTGATGATGGTACAGTTGTCTAGTGGGAATTCTTGCTTATGCCCCAAAATTTGTTAATTTTTGAGCAGTAGTGGCAACACTTTCTTGAAGTCATGTCTAGTGTGATTAGGGAAAAATATCTGCTCAGAACCTGCCAATTTGATGGTATCTATATAGTGTTCTGTGATACATACTATCAGATGTGCCTCCAATCAGCCAAATGCCAAGGGTGTGTGTGATAGCACTAGTCAAGTAGATGGAATTGTGTTCTGGATTATACTGTATATGCAGTTATCTTTATTCACGTAGCTCAAAGATGGGATCAGTTAATAAAATTTCCAAATGGTATAAAGAAAGGCATCTATGGTCACTTATTTTTCTTCAAGACAGTGGTTAATATAATGGTATTCTACAAATAATCTCACTGATATACTGTACTCTTACATGAAACAAGGAATACGCTATCATTCCATTTGTTCTGTAATACAAATTATGATCAACATAAAAGCATAGCATTGTAGCCTCACCTGCGGTCTTGTGGAGGTCTGTACTGCACGACTTGACGGTATAATTTCTGGTCAAACAAACAGTGTAGGGAAATAAACTTTAGCAAAGCATTGCCAGCAAAAAATTTGCAACTCAGTTGTTAATTTCCTGTATTTAAGTAAAAATTTACACTCTTGCCTCATTCGACTTACAAATGGAATATTATCATAAAAAATATCAAATAGACATTAAAAACTGAAAAATGAAGTTTTTGTGCAACTAGTAAATATTGAAATATGGTAAATATTGCAATTTTTTGGCTTTATTTTTAGGTCAAGAAGAACACTTTTAGGGGCGAGAATACGGAGAAGTTGAATTTTATTTTTTACCATTAAAATTTTGTTGACAACCAAAAGTGTATACAATCATTTTTTGTTATACATTCATTTCAAACACTAACACGCGTCAGCATCGCAGAAAATAACAGTTTTTCATTCAACGCATAGCACGTCGTAGGCGTTCAGCTTGAAGATCAAAGACCTAGATCAGAAGAGGCCGCTTAAATAGAAGAGGCCGCTTAAATAGAAGAGGCCGCTTAAATAGAAGAGGCCGCTTAAAGACCTAGATCAGAAGAGGCCGCTTAATTTTTCTTGACTCTTTAAATTTTCTAAAATTTATTTGCATCCCTGCTCCCAGTTTTATTTAGCTTTCAAGTCTATAATTAATTTATCAAATTGTTGTGATTTATTTCCTCGGATCCTAAAAGAGCATTTAAATTCAGGACAGAAAAGAGTGCAGTATCGGGAAACAGTCGTCATTCATGCATGCGCACTTGTCTCTAATCTGTCCGCCCTTTCGAGGCTCCGGCCTCCGACCCGGATTCTGTACCCTTTGCACCAGTACCCTTTGCACCAGTACCCCCAAAGCAGTATCCTTTGCACTTTGAACAGCATTCATTCTTTAGCGAGTGTGTGGGCGATTTATGTTTTTATTTATGTGGGCGAGGAGAAAACTTCACAGAATATTTCTCAGTAATTTGGCCGGAGAGCAGCCTTGAGCTGAGTTCCCTTGAGCAATCATCTTGCAACGCCTCACCCCGGCCAAAAGATTTTGCGTGGCTGACCGCAGAATGGAAACTTGTGTAAAAATTACTTGGGTATAAAGGCATACAATTGATGACAACAATACATTCAATCTGAGATGAAGTGTAATTTTTTCTAATTTAGAAGAATGTTTGGCTGTAACAAGTTGATGCCGTTTCAACGTCTGTCATTAATTATTTGACTTTCCAAGCTTAATTCGTCCGAATATTTTAATAACGCGTAAATTTCTCATCTTCTTGAAATGTAAATCGACAGGTTTTTATGTACGTTTGTCTTTTTCTTGTTACTTGGGTTTTAATCTCTTTCGTGTATAGTAATATTTGCTCTGCCGATTTGACTTGTATTCTATAAGATATTTTAAACCAATGTCAATATAGAAAGGGTGAATTCATTTGGGCGTTTTCTTTGCATTCAAAATGTTAATAAATTTGCAATTTTGCGCACTCGGTTCGAAGAGCTAATCGGTTCATAAAGCTATTCTCTTCTACGGCATCACCTGTACCTCGACACGAAAAATTCATTTGATTGATCAGAAATAAAGATTGAAGATTATATGTAAAGCAAAAAAAAATTCACAAAAGTTCATAGTAACATTATAAAAAACCTTTCGGAGGCTAGCTCCATCGTCAATTCGAAGATTATAAAATGTAGATAAAATCGCGCGTTAGTACAATTAAAATTCATGCTTCCGAAATTAAAACTTGTATCTACAAATAAAAGACAAACGCAAGAAAGAAACTTGAAAACCTATCCACTGTCTCAAGTGGATAGGAGCTAAGAGCTGAATTTAAACTCGGTCTATGTTTAAAAATGTACAATGACTCTAAAATAAGCAGATCTCAAGTACCGGAAGTGGAAGCTAACATCTCAGAGTCACTGTCAGAAATATAGGACATTGCACAGCTCGGCGTGAATGCGCACAGCTGAATGGGGGAGGGGGCGCCACAGTAACTACCCAGCCCTACAACTTCTGCCCGTATGCTCTGCGACCCTAGAATAATGACTGCGTGACATCATTCTGACGTACGCAAATGTATGTCGTGTTCAACAACAATAAACTAGGGACGATCGGATATGAACAGGAGTATGTCTTTGCATCTACAGAAACAACCGATTTTTGAATTGAGTACCCACGAATCATGAAGATTTGCGTTTGTGAAGTATTTTGTAAACAAGACATTTAATTCTCCTGACATACTGTGTCTAGTTAGCCCTTATTGCAACGCAATGTGCAATTGCAATGTTATTGAATCTAAGTGGCAGTTTTCAGACTTCTGCGCCGAAAACCGACATTCACCGGTCTAATAACCAGCTTCTTTAGCTTTTGTTCATTTGGCTGTGCGCATTCACGCCGAGCTGTGCGAAGTCTGTTTCTGACAGTTACTTTAAGGTGTTTACTTCCATATATATATACGTCAGATCTGCGTTTTTAAAAATCATACATTTTTAAACAGAAGCCTGTTTGAATTCAGTTCTTAGCTCCTATCCACTTGAGATTGTGGATGGATAAGTTTAGCAATTATTTTTTCTTGTGTTTTGTGTCTTATTCGTGAAAATAGGTTTTAATTTCGGTTTCTTGAATTTTAATTGTACCAACTTGTAATTTTATCTGCATTTCAGAATATTCGAGCTGACGATGGAGCTGGTCTTCGAAACATTTTGTATAGAGATGCGATGATCTTTCGTAAAATTTTCTTTGTTTTTAAATTTCCTTTTAATTTGCAATTCAGGCAACTGAGTGAAAGTAGAGTGAAGCTGTAGGAAATAATTTTTAAAGTTTTTATATTTGATGTGTCGCAAATGTGATCGAGCGAGCAAAATTTTTCCTGGCCAAGCATCGATGAAATAATTTAAATTTTGAATAACAAATATCAGTAACGTGTTAGAATAGAATAGAATAGAAGTGTCGGCGCTGAAGAAATAGGCCCATGGCCTGTTGCCGATTCTTGAACTTTTCGTGACTTGATTCACAAGGGATCCGTCCTTTGGAACCCGATCTTCCCATAGCTGACGATTGATTGAGGGGAGGGGGCGCCACAGTACCGCTTTCACGCCACAGCATAATTCCAAGCCGCCTTATTCCGTGCTGAAAATAGATTCAGAATCACTTCTTCTCTCTGCATGTTATCGCCAGTTTTTAAGAATTATGAATTTGAATGTTGGCTGAATTTCACTTTTAAATGTTAACTGAATTTCAAGAGTGTCATTTCAGTCGTTCACGAACTCTTTAAACTTGTAATAACTGGGAATTCAATTTGAGAGCTCAACTTTCTTTTCTTACGCTAAATTAATGAACTAATCAAGATTTCATTTTGTTGTATCTTTTTGTCGTTTGTAGCGACCAACAGCAAACTCTATCAATGCGAACGCACTTGACTTTGCAGTCAAGGAAACACGTTACCTTCAGAATTATAACTACTTCCTAGTTAATCATGTTTGATTCATAAAAGAAAAACTTACATAAGAAATAAAAGGATTTCTGCAATGAGTTATAGTCACGACATTCTCTGTATGCCAGCGCCTTCTCTGATTCCCCGCAACGAAAACTTCACATTCTTTATTGGGATTTCATTCACGTTCTTTATTTGGATTATTCTCTAATATTCTGCCTGCGAGATTATCTTTTCACGTCGTCATTGATTCTGAATCAGAATATAAATCAGATGCGTCCGCAAATCTTTGAAAATTTTTGAATTCTCAATGAAGGGACCAATAAATCTTAGCGCTGCTGAGAAGATGGGATAAAACAAAAGTCTCGACCATAAAAAATATTATGATGGCTAGTTAACTCCGCTAGAAATTTAAAATTATCTGCTTCAAGGTACGCACTCCAGAACAGAAAAGTGTCTAGTCTATAGCAACGAAGCTGGTATCTGTCTTGCAATATTAAAATGATATCGTACACTAAATTCCGGATCGTTTTGACATTTAACGTGTTATTCTAGCACTGAAAGTCGGAAATTTTAGTTCATTTAACCTGGTGGCGCTTTACGCAGCCACGCAACTTGTCGCGACTTAAAATATATACATTACCGTTACAGTCTAACATATCGTTCGAAAAAGACTGGTTTACAGTCACATGAAGTGTTCAAAACAAGCTGCTTCTCATTTCTCAAGATCTCTGCTTGGAACGCACGATATAATTCAATGGACTCATTAATTATACCTGAAGGCTGTAAACTTGTTATTTCATGCCTGTCTTTAGTGTACATACTTCATGAAGCCCCAAGCTGTTAACGAGGTAAGCATTTCTCGGTACTATTACCCGTGGCGAAATGCGCGCAAAAGTAAATTTATTTGTGTATTCGTGTTCGCAACAACACGTCATCTTCATTGCACTCGATCTTTGCTTTGTGTACGCGCATCGTGAAACTCTAGCCCCTTGCTTGCCTTCCCCATGTATTCATCAAAGAAAAAAACAACAGATAGACAAAATCATTAATCATTTTGAATTAATGTTCTCGTGAAATAACAACATATTGTAAATAGGAGCAATGGCTTAATCTACAAAAAAGAAGCAAGCATACTTTTTTCAGAAAAGGAGATTTACACATCGAGGCTACCGGAAATAATCTCTGAATATGATCGGGTTTAAGCGGATCGTTACCATCATTATGAAATAATTTTATTTTTAGCGCATTTTCTCATTTATGGAAAAAAGGCCCTATTGTGCTCGTCATGTCCGTCCGTCTGTCTGTCTGTCCGTGACTTCACGTTGTCGTCGACTAGTAAATGCGCTCTCTGTCACTCATTGCAGTAGGTACTGAGTCATATTTTTTTATTTTAGGGTTTATAATTTCTTTTAAATGTTAATGAAATTTCGACTCAGTGATTCGATTTAGTGATTCTAAATTTCGATTTAGTTATTTTAAAATTCCATTTCAAATTTTATCGAGTTTGCATGTTGATATCGAGCACTGTACATCAGCGTCCAAATTATCATCATTCAAGTAATGATGCAAACTAATACTGGTAACAATGTAAATCATTTACTACCGTAAATGATTTACGTAGTAAATTCATTCATTTACCATTTTTTAATTATTCGAGAATTTCTTTTAGTTTCAGCCCTAATTTATTTAGCTCATCAGATGTTTGACTGCGGCACTGTATCGAGAACAGCTGCAGTACTGCGATAAATAAAATACTTTTATCTGCAAGACTCGATTGCCATGGCAGCTGCTGCAGCTCTGATTAAAGCAATCCTGAGCGAGGCATCAAAGGCACCGTACAACAGCCATGTTCGTGCAAAAAAAGGCAGTCATGAGATTACTTCAAATCGCTATAGACATGCAGACCAGATGTCACATTCATAAAAGTTTATTCATATTATCGTATGTTTCATGATGATTGACAGAGTCGTCGGCTCTGATTTTAAGTAGAGGTCTCTGAATGTTATTCGCTCCCTCATCTGCGATGGAAGGGAGTAATGAACCTGTCATATGTTACGAAAATTTTTATAGTTACCCGACGATCCTCGATCCAACAAGCACGTGTCCGTAAATCTGCACTCAATTAATGTTATTCTATAATTAAGAATTCTAGATTTTCTTGAGTTTGTGTTGGTTTTTAATTTGAAACTTGTACCAATAACTTTATAGCTAATGGCCCTGCGGTTCGCACTTCTATTCCTGCGGTCGATTTCATGAACGCATAATGTTTGGTTGTCATCTTCGTGTGATAATAAACATACTTAAAGTTAGCAAAGATTATTTTCAAACGTTCGTTTTTGATTGTGAACGGAAACTATTTATAGTGACTCAAGAAATGATAAGTTTCAGGGTTGAGAGTTTATCTTAAAGTTTACACGCGGTGAAAGTTGGCAAGTCTCTCCGGATGTAAGAATGAACTTTTTCTACCATCTTATCTGAAACAGTGATCAGCTGAAGTTACTACGTCTTTAGTTAGGGAATGTAGATTTAGGCTCATTGAAACCTGTGCAGTGTTAACAAGCCTTCAGTCATCCTTCTAAGTCACGCTAAGGCAGAGAAAGAAAATCAAACTTTAACCAACGAAAACGCTGTTTGACGCATCACTCCTTCCAGAGCGAAGGATCACAATAAATATATGATTATACTGGCTTCTTAACGCGGCGTTGTTCAAAGGTTTATTTCAGACGCGCCATTTAAGTATATAGAATACATATGACTGTGCTGGATACAACAATGGAGGATATTGACTATAGCTTATTCACTCCAAGCAATCGATGCTAGTGAAAGATGAGCCCTGATCTTTACAAATCCACTCATTACTAAATAAGATCAGCTAAAATTATTAATTATGATATTGTTTCATGTAATTCAAATAAGATGCTAGTATTTTCGTTCAAACCTCTCCGTTTCACACAGCCTGGTGATTCCACAAATAAAAATGGAATTTCTATTTAATTTGATATCCAAACACGATAGGAGCTGCCGATACGCTCGAATAGGTTCTATATTTCCAGTGCTCCCACAAAAAATCAACTCTAATAATAAACAATAATATCCATACAAATCTGTCATGCGTAGCAAGTTCAAATGTTTCAGTCAGTCGTGACATAAATACACTCAAAAATTCAGGGTTTTTGAAACTTATGGATGTTTGCCACCACATTTGATATTATATACGTGAGATTTTACCGAAAAATTCCTGTGGACGATCCACTGTTGACTAGCTGATGCCTTCCGTCGTCATATTAAATTTAATTACCACGTTTTTCTTCTCTTCGCTTCGTATTCGTCTGTTCATCGTCAGAAATTCAAACCTTAATTTAGAGCAATTCTGAAGATCCTAGAAACTTGAAATTTGGAATGCATGCTTATGCTGCCTAAGAATTCAAGATTTGATCATCAGATGTAATAAGTTTATAGTAAAAAACGTTAAATTAATTAACTGAATTTTGTATGGAGAGAAAAAATTCACGCTCGGGAATTGAGTTTTTGTCGAAAACCAGAGTTGCCAACCCTGGAAAATGATTTGAATTTCTAAAATTTCTACACTAAAAAGTAGAAAATAAATAAATATGAAAAGAAACATTTTTAAAAGCCACGTTTTTCTGGAGGTTACAAAACTAAAAACAATCAAATTAAAACAAATGAAAACAAAAATTTAAAAACCACGTTTTCTTAACGGACAAAAAAGAAACATTAACTTTTTCAGTGAGTTGTCCTAAATTTTATTCTTGACCAAAAATGAAGTCTAAAGTTTATTTTTTCAAATCTTATGCTGAGAAAACACAAAAAAACGTGGGGCGGGCTTTAAGACACATTCATTACCCAAGTTCTATTCATAATACTTAATCTGTTGCTCCTCAAAATATATGATATTTAGATCTTCACAGTGCCCGCCCCACGTTTTTTGTGTTTTCTCAGCATTAGATTTGAAAAAATAAACTTTAGACTTCATCTTAGGTCAATAATAAAATTTAGGACAACTCACTGAAAAAGCTAATGTTTCTTTCTTATCCGTTAAGAAAACGTGGTTTTTAAAAGTTTCTTTTTTTTCATCGTTTTTAGTTTTGTTACCACCAGAAAAACGTGGTTTTTTAAAATTGTTTTTATATTTATTTATTTGTACGTTTGGGTTACCCACAAGACATTCACTGAGGTGATAACACGGTACCTCTCAATTAATTTCATGATGTACTGTTAAAAATTTCCTAATTTCTTCAGTTGTACGATTTGCGTATACTTTTTCTTCATACCTATCGATGAGTCTGGATCTGTAAACAACGTCGTCAGCTGTCAGACTTGGCGGTGGAAACATCAATTTATATCTGCACCGGCAGGTGTGTGTATAGGAAGCCACCCTTTCCTAATTTCTATACTTTGGTTTGATTGATCACTCTTTGTTTTTCGTTTTATTTATTGTTGTTGAAAGTTCATGTTCGCTCTTTCTCTCATTAGAAGAGGGCCGACTCCAGTGATAAATTTGGGCTTAGCCAGTAACGTACTTGTGACACGGCCACCAAAAACGTCGACGTTTATTCGTCTTTGTCGTCAACGAACCAGTTCCGATACCGCTATCAAACCTTATTTCCGGAACTTAGTCATTTTCTGAATTTTCTTTGGTTCTTTAGATTTCTCTAGCTTATGTTCGTGTCGCCTACGTATCAAGTTCTGAAATAAAAGTGTAATCGGTTATATTTTATATCAAAGCCTAACAGTAATCACAGTTCTTTATATTTATTTATATGAAGCCATGAATAATTTGAGATGAGGCAAGACAAGATGTTCTGCAGGTCAACAAATCACTGGACAATAAATACATAGCAATATTGTTATAGTTACATTCATAGTTAGACATGGCAATGTCACAACACAACTCAATACAATCATGAATGTGTTCTGTCCGCGTATTATTTTGGAACCTATATTTTGACACGCCAAATGTCATAACCACAAATTTAGTTACGCGAATAGACATTTCTGCAGATGCTATGTATGACATGATACACCTAATTTGTTCTCCTTATCCTGCCCTAAATTCTCACCCAAGTTCCTGTTCCCCCAGCAGTTATCCAAGTAAACTCCGTACCGAAAATGATGCAGCTTATTTAGCGAACTGGAACTCATGGTCAATGGTTCCCCAACTTTTTGCGATCGAACACCACTTGAAGCCGAAGGTCCCGTACGAACCAATAAGTACCAGTTGTATACCATGCACTAATATTTTAGATTAGCCGGTAATCTTTAGTTTCAGTAGCATCTTGCTTAATGCGCTAATAATTAGCTCAAATAGTCGGAATGTCGTTTGACTATGACGGTGCACTGCTGCTAGGACCAGGTGGGTGCCGTGCGTGCCGCTGGGACCGGGGGGCAATCCTGAAGGTGTAACTATTACCGTGATAAGCAGCTGGGCTCTGGATAATATTGCCAACCAATTTGGCGGGAGCTGTTTGTTCTCTGCTCGAGTGTACTGCCTTTTTCAGGTGAGACTCTTCCAGACTCTGTAATCTTTGGTTCTGTCTCTGTAGCTAAAGACTCAAAAGACACAGCATGAGCAAATGGTTGATTGAGAGAGGGTAAAAGACTGGTCAGGAGCAAGGGTGGACATCCATTGAAATGTTTTTCCTTAGCAATCATTGTCACTGCCTCTACAATGTTGATAATGGCAGTATTGCCAACTTGCCACATAAGTACAGTAGATTTGGGGGCTGCTGACAGTGCATCGTGCTATAAAAAGAGAATTTAAATTGGAAAGTAAAGAAAATGAACCACGTTTTCACTGAAATCGTTTCAGAGATCATCCTCACTATCAGCTCAATGTATTGGAAGACTAAATTTGTGCCTTTTCAAAACGGACGATACGGACGAAACGGACTAAACTCGTGCCTTATAGGGATTAAAACCTAAAAGATCGTGACATGACGAGGTACGGTAAAGATGATGTAGAAGCTAGACCGAAATGCATCTGGGCATAAATAACATCCTCATGCCTGAATAAGGATCCTCATGCCTTTAAGGATCTTTAAGGAGACCAGAAATACAGGCAAATTAAATTAGGAAAATATTTCAGGAAAAAGACTCTCCATTCTCTGGACGTTTTGGAGGAAGTGTCAAGGTATTGTAAAAGGCAAGTCTGATTAGATTATTTCAAATTCCACGCATACATCAGAACAGAAACGTTGTCTTTATTACGGCAATATTTTTTATCCGTTTCGTATCATTAATGAATAGGTTTTTGTGCTAGTAAACATTCTATTGATAAATTCCTGTTTTCATCTATGCTTCCTACATACATAGATCAGTTTGATTGTACTTCTATCATTGAATTTCGTCAACATCATCGATTGACGATGAAGCTGGTGTACGAAATATTTTCAACGAAAATGTGGTGAATTGTTTAGCACTTTATTTACAAATTGATTCATGGTTAATTATCAGTGTAAGCAATAAAATACTTATTCATGTACTACAGTTGCCACTATTTGACGAGGCTCGCGCTCTCTTAACCCGCTCGTGTAGTGTAATCAATGCTTCATGCATGTGCATTCTATTATTTTACAAAGTATTCATTGACTGTGCAGTGCTAGGAAACGCCCTAAGAACCAAACTCTCAGATCTTACTAGATTTTTCGTCCGGAACAACAATCAGACATGAATTCTGAAGTAACAATTTGAATGACAGTTGATTTGCTGTTAGCGTCAATTTCACCTCTGATAGGTACATGACATAGGTACATGTGAAGTTTAGTGTCGGCACCATGCCATGGGCCTATTTTTTCAGTGCCGACACTTCTATTCTATTCTATGAAAGGCAGATCAAGTGTTCCGTACTCCTGCATTTGTTGTGATTATTCTCCCCATCAGCTGCACACCACACATATTATCTTGTCTGAGTTTGTGTCTGTGTTTGAAACTCGTCGCCGAAAATATGTCAGCCGTATTGAGGGCTGTTTGGGGGGCGTCTACACGATAGTTTCGTGTCGGGATATTTATATACTGGACATGAAAATTTATTCTCAGTGAGAGCATAGTAAAGCAATGGACTGGAAGGAATTAGACGGGATTGGAATGGACTGGATCGAAAATTTAAATTTGATCTTGAAATTGGTTCACATAAGTTAAGTTTTCAAAGTCGCTAAATAAATTTTTCATATTTGAAAGGTTAGTCAAGTGGGAGTTTGATGCTAAGTTGAATGTAGCAAAGTCTCAGTGGAATGTGATGAATGTGTGTTTCTCGAATTAGCACAAATAAGCATTATTACTATTAACAGGATTAGGAATGACGAGATAATGAATAACAGAGTTCAAACATTATAAGTATTATCAATCCCGGGCAATGACAGGCTAACCTCACATACATTATTACATCCATTCGTTAAACTTGATAACTTCGTTTGTTTGAAGCCTGGCACTTGATATATTAATAGGGGCTATTCGGGCTCGTATCCACGATACTATTTACTATTAGTGACGAGCCATTAATAATAAAATTCCCGTATTTAGTAGTGAATTAAAAAAAATCGAAAACTAGGGGGACCGAAAATAAATTTTTTTATACGTTTAATGTAAATAAGAATGTGAAGCTTCCGTTAAGATTCGAAATGGAGCAGACTCTATGACTCAAACAAGGAATTGTTTGCAACAAATAAATGTAATTTATTCACTGCCTCAAAAAATATTCAGAATTCAAGGATGGAATCATACAATTAAATTTCTATGACGTTTTCATTAATGGCAAGACGAGGGTACGGTGGCGTTTTCCTGGAAATCGTGTTGACCGCTGCCACCAGTTCCCTTGAGCTGCCAAACCTGACCAAATTCCAGCATTCAAGACGAACAATAATGCGATGTTCGCCCCGAATGGTTGCAGGATGACACTTGAACAAGATCAGTTCAAGCCTTGGGCGTATGGCTCTACAGAGTTGGTCGTGAGGTAGTACTCAATGGTAGCTCTGCTCGTAGAAAAAATTTTGTTCAGTCTAAAATACAGGCACGTAAGTGGTACGAATGATTTTTATTTAAAAACTGTTAAACAAAATTAGATCAATTTGGTTAATTTGAAATTCAAAAAGTTTAATTATTAATTTGGCACTCAAAGTTATAAACAACCAAGTGTCGAAATGGCTGCGGGTGAAAGGACCAACCCGATGCTAATGCCGGAAATGTCAGCCGGGTAGCCCATCTCAACGCAGCCGTTGCCACAAGAGCTGCATTGCCCAGCATCGTAGGTCGACCAGTCCGAGCAAGGCTTCGCCCAGAAAGTCTTGTCCGTTGGTTTCTGAGCTCGTATGCTCTCTACCCAGTACTCCGGAGCTCGGCCGTGACTGCAACTCCCTGAAATAATAGTACTTTGCTGAACATGTACTGCTACAGGCTTAAATAACATCTCAATTTCGAAATACTGTGAATTTAGATTTGATTTGTGTTGTGAGTACTCGTTAAATTGTATGTATGCTGCAGATTCTCACGTTATAACGGGATCAGACATGGTGCAATCTTTTTGTCCGCATTTCTACAGAAGCTCTGATATATTACAGAAAATTCACCTCAAATTCAGTCTTAAAATGCGTAGCAAATTACGAACCAGGCAGTAAGTCCAGCAGCTATCTCAATCAATCGTCAGTTATGGAAAGATCGGGTTCCAAAGGCCGGATCCCTTGTGAATCAAGTCACGAAAAATTCAAGAATCAGCAATAGGCCATGGGCCTATTTCTTCAGTGCCGACACTTCTATTCTAATACAGCTGTAGCTCACCTGCAGCCTGCATGTTTCTTCCTTTTCTAAATTTTACACATGCACTTTGCAGCATTTTCATTGCAATTATGATCAAGCATATTCTTAGTGATTACCAGGATAGTTGAAAAATGTTTTTTGACATTTTCATGCACGCACCAACGAGGTCAAGAATGTCGGAGCTGTCGGGGTCCGTGCAGCCTGGCTGGTGGGCGCCACCGTTGGGATAGAAGTCGATCTGCCCAACCTGTGCAGTCATGCCCAGACAGCCCTGAGGAAGTAAAATTTTACAGTTTTATTCGCGTGAAATAATTACTTAAAAATATTCGATCAGAATATTTTTAAGTAATTATTTCTTATCAACCACACGTTCGATAAAAAGACTTATCAAACGTGTGGTTGAGTACAAATCAACCGACTAGTTCGTTTTCGGCTAATGAATTTATTATTAATTCAGTATTTTTAAAAGCTGGGCGAAAATAACTGCCTTTTTCGATGGTTAAGTTATTGGCACATATAAAGCGTTTTTAACGGCTTATATGTATCAGTCGTTAGGGTTGCTGTAAAAATATAGTGGGGTTAGCTGAATCCATGGAAAATTCGCCTCACATCAACAAGCGGGCCCGCGTTGCTGTGGATGATGTCGACAAAGTTAGCGCTGTTAGGGTTGATGCGTTCCGACGCTGAGACTCCATCGAAAAGTGGTGCCGCGGGGTCCAAGCCTGCGCATTAGAAACCCGCGGGGGGTGTTTCATTTCAGCAGATCAATCGAACTTTTTACCAAATAACATATAGAAAGTTTAACAAGTTGGTCAATTATTTAACCAACATTTTCATGGCAATTTGCTAATGATTAAAATAACTCGTTAAACCCAAACAAACGTACAATGCTACAAGATATACAACAGGTATGTAGGTATTTTACGACTTCAGAAATTATTGCCTGTTAAATTATATGTTGAGAGATACAATTCTCAACTCTTCACCGTGGCCCCTCAAGATTGCTCACCCGTGACGCGGTTGAGCTTTCCAGCCGTGACGTAATTTCCAGTCATCCCAGCACACTGGGCGCCGAGGCTGTGACCAGCAAGATTAGTCCTTCGGAAACTAAGGCCGACGTTAGCCACCATCCAGTCGAGCAGTGAGGCCGTGAGCTCTGCTGTTTCATAGACCCCGGCGACTGCAGCGACGTAGTCAGGAGCGGCTGCCAGTTCTCCCCAGTCTACTGAAATAACATTGACGTCTTCGCGGTCCAGTAGTGCGTTCTTTGAGTCGATTATCCACTGTGTCTTGCCGTCAACTGTGAAGCCGTGGAACTCGATGTACGTAACCTTAGAAGCATCGAAATTTGAAGCGGCAAAACTGTCGGCGTTGAAGGCCTCCAATACGTATTCAATGTTGCGATTGGACCTCGTCCAAAGCAGGAAGTTTACTTGGTCTATCGCAGCTTTGACTTCTGGTTTAGGCCCAGGAACTAGCAATTTTTGCCAGCCGTCTGCCCAGTTTTTAGACAAAGACACGAGACGCTCTCTAATCTTTGGACTGTAGTCAGCAAACGAGACTTCAGGCTCCAGTTTGCTGGTGCTCATGCCTGCTGACACTGCCGCCATGCAGGCCAGCGCTAGCAGTACTCGACGGTTCATTACTTGGTAATTTTTCGTTCCCTGTGAACGGAGAGATTCGGTAATTTGTCGAGAAGTTATTTACTTCTCTTTTTCGCCGTTCGTAGATCCTATAATTACAAACGCGACTATTACAGTAACAGAGCCTTCAGACATTCTGTTCTGCAAGGCCGAAATGGATTCATGTCGTATCATTTCAACTCCTGCGATTTGTTTGATCTCATGTTTGGGTCATTGTAATAAGCTATGAGTTTTATTCGTTCTTTTGTTCTTTGTAGCCGGAAAATTTTCATGTTAACATATTTTTTAAATAAAGTAAATTTTCAATTAAATACTAATTTGAATGCGTACTAAGATTTGATATTATTTTGTACACAAGATGAGGAAAAATTTGTCATTAGTTGCTGAAACTTTTTTGTCAGAATGGCGGTAGGATCATTATTTAAATTTAGTACTTAACAATTTTCGTTAGTAAAGACTTGAAACATTTTCAATCAGGCATTGTGTGATAGTCACAAAAAAAATTCTTCATATGCTAACATTCGAAGCAATCTTCATTCACTAAAATTTATAGTTTAAGTTAAATGAAGTGACCGGAATACTTACTAAGACTCAGAAGCTAAACGACGGCGCGTCAAATGCAGTCGCAAAATGCCTTTCCCTCTTTTTTGTCATGTTAGTCCCCGTTATCGCGTGTGAACGAACAGAAGGTGGGATAACATTTATGCTCAATCACTCAAGGCCGCAAAAAATTGTGATAATTATTTTAAATTTTAGTTTGATTTTGAGTTGCTCTGACATGAGCTATTGTCCCAAACAATAATAGTTGTAAGTCCAGGATGGGGTGGAAACCTGTCAATTCTTCATGCTATTTGAATGAATTAATTATAATTGGATACACTGAAGTTCTTCAAACTGTCTGTATCCTGTTTTTATATTGGCACAGCACGAAGCGCATGAAGGTTATGCAGCTGTCGCTTCGCAAGCCAAACGATCGGAAAGCTCCCACACTTGGTCATCTTCACAGAAAAGTCCTTGGGTATTAAATTACTACGAACTACTGAGTAAAATCCCCCTTTTAAGCTAAAAATGCGTACCACATAGTTAAATTTTAAGTGGAATATCGCTTTTGATTGCTGTCAGCCTAATCTCTATGTAAAAATGTCTCCCGTAAAAATAGCTGGAAAATGTGGTCATTCGTATCTATACCTTACCAATAACTTTACCTCAAATCCCAATAACCCAGTATCGAGATGCATTTTCTTTTCAAAAGTGCAACCTGTCAATTCGCACAAATGTGTAAAAAAGTTTTAAACATTGCTGGTGATAAATCTCTTTACAATATAACGAGAAACTGACGTTGAAGTCTTTTTCAATTCAATTTCATCGATACTCCATTTCAGTACAAATTCAACGATACTACGTACTTTTGAAACAGAATTAACCCATGATCAATTATTTTTATACGAGTACTTTTAAATTCTCAACAACAGTTGTTAAAATTACAACAACGTTTGAGCCGCCAACAATTCATGCGTGTAGGAAACAAATAGTTAAGTCTAATGATAATTTCGTGCAAAATTGTGATAGAATTTATCAATAAAACCAGATTTGAATCCTATACATTATCTTTTTCTTTCCAAATATGTTTCATCAGCAGTTCAGGATACTATTTTCCCATGATGTGCAGACGTGGGCGGCAATGTTCGTTTTAATTCACTGTGCTGTTTATTGATTGCATTAAGAAATGTTCCCATCAGTTTCTTCAGTATATCTTCGTAATGAACACTTACTGGTTGAAATGACGCTGGAATAAAACTGACCTTATTACAAAAGGATGCCTTGATCTTCATGTTATCCCTAATCCTGATTATTGTGGCTTTAACTCGTTTTCATCTCGGACATGTTTCGTTTGGTTTGTATTATCAATTTCTGCGTGACTGTTCATTAATTGATACAAACGTGACCGCTATGTATCAATTATCTCATTTAAGAGGGGAGTAATGTTCAGCCTAATTTGTGAAGAAACTCACAAATTAGCATCATCTGGGTTTAGGTCCCGATGGAGGGGCCTGCATAAGGTAGATGCAAGCCCAAGCTCAAACGGGAAGTGTAGAAGGCAGCAGCAGTTATTTAAGAAACTTCTTGCTTCAGGATTCCCAGGATTTTGCACAGGATTTGATTACTTCCCTTGGGCCTGCATCCTGTGTCGAAGACTCTTCTTGTGTGCGATCAAGATGATGCTAAGCAATAAGAGATGGTAATTATAATGCATAATATGGACATCAATCTCATATTTGTGCATGTGCTTCACTGCATAAGCAATTATCCCACATGACTCCACTTGCTAAGGATGCATGTGAGAGGCCAGCATTACCAATATCAACATCACTTTTATATTCCTTCCCGTGCGCAATCATGCTACTGAGTATAGTAGCCAATGAAATCAAGTGTTTAGAGCCGTAAGCCCGCAGCCACTGCTCCAGCCACGCAGTATAGTGTTCATGGAGACTGAAATTCCTCACTCTACGCACCGGACGGGTTCTCCTGGCAGTCTACATCGACCCAGCGTTGCCAGATGGTATATTTCCATACCAGATTTCACAAATCTGGTATTTTCAGAAGGCGTCTGGTATGAATATTTTAGATCTGGTATATTTGCCTAAATCCTGTATTTTTCTGGTATTTTCTGACTTACTGCAAATTTACTGCATTAAGTTCCACCCCTGAAGTTGAAACTTCCTCCAGCGTAGGCGTGGATTATATAGATTACCTTCAGACCGGCGCGACTAGAGGTTTCCCGTCATTTTGGAACCGCAAGTTTACCGCTTGATGAAATAACCAAAATTTAATTATTAGCATTTAACCAAAGTGCTTAGTGCAATATAAGCACGAGAGTGATGATCCTTGATAGATTACTGATCAGTGATAATATGGCCTAGGACGAGTGAGGTTGTCAAACCGATTTCTGCGACGCATGCTCCACCATTTTTGTTTGGTGGTTTTGAATTCTAGAGTGCCACTTGAATTCTGGGGTGCCATTTAATATTTCATTGATATTGGAAATCATAATCCATTCATGGAACTGGCTGCCTACTGCATCACTTGTCTACTTTGACCTGTCTCCAATGCATTCGTGTTGCAAGTGTTTTCACAAGTGACCTATGTGAAAAACAAGCAACGAAATAAAATTTCAAATAAGGTACTGGAGTCCCTTATTCGGATCAAAGCTATCTGCTCAACCGCAACAAGTGATCACACCCGAAATGTTAGATTAATGCAATATGCAAGCATGTATGAAAATAAGGTAAAGGAAGATGACCTGTTTCCGTGGCTTGCTCATGTTGAGCGAAGGGGAGGAAGTGCCACACTGACACTATGATAAAAAAATGAAAGTGTCAATGTAATCAAACGCAGGAAAAGGATATTGTCAAAGTGTTCCAGACAGAGGGAAAAAAATATAACGTGTTCAATTTGGCTCATTATCGTCAAGCCAGATAACTGCACAGAACATAAGATGAATTTTTTTCTTTTTCTAACCAACGTTTCTGACGAATAATTTCAATAAATTTGGAGGTAATGGTCTGTTTTTGAACAATAGAATTTCTGGTATATTTATGGTATTTTGAGCTAGGCAATCTGGTATTCTCGCCAAGAAAAAACCTGGCAACACTGCATCGACCGTAAGGCAGCCTTCGATTGTGTATGTTATCTGGCATACTTTATAAGCTAGCACAAGCTGGAGTTGAAGGTCGCATCCCAAATAAAAATTGAGAGTGGAGCACCTATGTTTTTATGGTGGCTATCGGCGGACCCCATAGGTGGAGCTTATATGATTTATACAATGAATTAAGGGTGGCGTGCACCACCTATCCCACACCTATAACCTGCCAATGGCCACCACACCCGTAAAGCTCTTCGTACGACGTACATCAATAACTACCCATTGACACCGGTGGCGCATCAATGAGCCACCAGTGGCCACCTTTAAAATGAATTCAATAAAAAATTTTCCTTTAGTTTCAAATCCGATGCTTCTGCATTTACTGATATTGCATCACCCAATCACCATTCTAAGTGCTACGTATGCAAATCTACCATGGCAGTACAAGTAACAATGTCAGACATGTAACTACGGTCTCCCACACGCGAAGCAGAGCCTCTACCGTTGCGCCATCGGAGAGGCCATGGCAGTCGAGTAATTTTAAAAGATTTAACTGAAGTATTGCAAATATTAATTTCATCAAATGAGCAAAGTTAATGCTACCACCGTGATGATTAGATGGCTTCATCACCAATTTTATTTGAACATGCTACTACATTCGAGTAAACACCCGCTGAAAGAAACTTCATTTATCCGTAACGAACGGTGGTTCAGCTCAGAGTAAAGGCTACGGGAAAATGCTTAACAAGTATCGAAGTTCATAATGTCAACATTACACCAATTTTGACAGCGGCTTAATTCGATATATTTTCACCAAGAATATTCTGACGTGAAATAAGGAATTGATATTACACGATTATTTGAAATATCAGACGTGAACTATCTGCACCACTTCTAGTCACAATTTTTCTATAGCTTAATCTTTAGTCTAAAGAATTTTAGTCTTTAATCTAAAGTCTAAAGCAGTGGTTCCCAAAGTGGGCGATATTGCCCCCCTAGGGGCGGTGGAAAGATTTTGGGGGGCGATAAGGAAGAAGAGGGCGATATGGGGGGGGCGGCTGTCCGAACTCAATGTCAGAAGTTCGAACGTTTGTTAGACGATTTGTACACAACACGTGCAGCACATGACTCCCAGAGATGGTTTTTTATGTTTTTTTTTAACCTAGTTCTCCTGGGTTTACGTCTCGGACAAATTAACGGCCGGAATCGAGGCCGGTCTCACGGCCAATTTTCAAATTCAATAATCAAGGAATATCTCTCAAACTAATGAACTTAACTCGATGAAACTTGGTACACTTATTCATTAGGACCTAACGGTAATGTTTTGCTCGTGAAAATTGTTTGAATTTTGCCATCGTTCGTTTGTGCCATAATGATATGCCAATACGGGCCGAAATTCACAGTGATCAAGTAATTTCTTCCAAACTACTGAACAGATACGAACGAAATTTTGAATTTACAGTCCTAACTAAAAATTTTTCGATTGTGCCTTCGTTCGCGAATTTTTTTAACACGTTTTTCTTTACTCAGCTTCGCGTTTGTTTGTTTGTTTGTTGTTAACATTGACAACGAAAATTAGCCCACTTCAGATTGCTCTAGGGATCTGAAATTCGGCATGCAGGCTATTTTCGCCTAACAATTTCATATACAATCATAGAAACTAGCAATTAGAGACCTAAAATAGCTTAATTGAGTAAAGTATATATATAGTATATATATAGTATGGCGTGCGGGCGCTCACGTTATAGACGAGAAGGCGCTGACGCTGCGTATCATCGATACGTACGTCAAGTCATACTTAATCAAGTCTTAATCGTTTTTTGTGGACCAAAAAGTAGAAATAAAATACTAAAAAAAAACTTTTCAAAAAACCACGTTTTTCTTGTGGACTAAAAAGTAGAAAATAAATTATAGCTCGCTCCAAAAAACGTGGGTCGGGCTGTACGTTCACCATCAAATTTCCAAAATTCGTGTACGTGTTGTGTGCTTTTCGCTTTAATCATAAATCTGCCCGATACACGTTTTTAAGGGCGAGCCATAATTTATTTACTACTTCTTAGTCCACAAGAAAAGCGTGTTTTTTTTTAAAGTTTTTACGTATTTTATTTCATTTCACCTTCATTCGTGATTTAACCAGAAATTCGTGCTTAAATTCGTAGTTATCAAAAATTTTTTTCAAAACTACTGAACAGATTTGAACGAAACTCAGTATTTAAATATCTAAACCTCAGCAACGGTGATGTTTACATTTTTTCTTTTTGCCCTCGTTTGCGAGTTATACGGCTATACGTATGCTGATTCTGATTTATAGAAGCCGTCGATCGACCGGTAGAAAAGCTGGTCGTTCCTCCTATATCTGTTTAACTCGCAAACGAAAGCAAAATGGAAAAATTGTCACGAGCTAAACATCACTGTTGAGAGGTTATGTATTTTTATACAAAGTTTTGTTGAAATCTGTTCTTTATTTTAGAAGAAATTTCTTGATCGCCGCGAATTTAAGCGACAGATCACTCGGCGATACGGGCCGAATATAAGGAAGTGTGAAATCAAGAATGACGGTGAAATGAAAAAAAACTGGCAAACGAAGGTAAAATCGAAAAAATTTATGATTTAAAAAATCACCGCTCGGTAGTTAGGAATGTATATTCAAAATTTCGTTCAAATCTGTTCAATAGTTTGGAAGAAATTCTTTGATCAATGCGAATTTTAACCTGTTTCGCAATATACGCGCAACTCACGAATGAAGGTGAAATTAAAAAAATTTACGAGCTAAACATCGCCGTTAGGTTCTGATGAATGCGTGTTCCAAGTTTCATAGAGCTGCGTTCATTTGTTTGGGAGATATTTTCTTGATAATTGAATTTGGAGATTGGTCGTGAGACCGGCCATGAGTCCTGCCGTAAATTCGCCCGCGACGTCCTTGGCTTCTAGTGCTGAAACAGTTAAAACAGCTGAAAAACATATTGGTTCACTAAATGGGGTTCTATTTGTGAAATACACATTTGTGTTTGACCTTTATCTTTTAAAATTTCAGCGTAGTAAATTTCAAGAAAGTGGCGTATGTCTGTGGGGGACGCTAGAAATTCACTAGGGGGCCAAAGGGGGCGCCAGCCTGAAAAAGTTTGGGAACCACTGGTCTAAAGAATTATCTGACTGTATATTAAATTTCACAATCGAAGTCAGGATGGATAACCGAATTTTTACTCGTATCCTCTGCGTAAAGAGATACTTTTGTGACAAGTAAATTACCCGGAAAGCACGTTTCAAGCAGGACTAAGTAAAGATTAGTTGGAAGCTCAACGTCGACGCGCGTCAAGCCAACCGGTATGACGTGTGCTTACTCACACGTCGCTCTCTCGCTCTCTGCCCTTGATGCCGAGCCGCTGTGCTTTACAAGGAAGAAGAGCCGCTGTTGACTAGGTCAACGTGCCTTTTGAGTTTAGATAAATGGGGCAACTTGAGAATATTGTAAATATAATGGAACACTCTTAATCGACCCATACAATTTATACTTAATAATAGAATAAGTAGTCTCAATTGATCGCAATATTTCCAACACAGCCAGTTGGTGCATACGCAAAATTCACAATAAGCAATATTTCAGGTGAACATGAAAAATTTGATTCGCCGTCATGAATGGAAAAACTGTATTTATTGCAATCAAATTTATTCATTGTTCCTCGGACAATTATAACAGGAACAGTCTAATACATGCCCAGTGGCTCCACTTTGGCTCAATAATTTTGTGAACACCTTGCTTCTCTGTCAGCTTTACTGGTGCCTACCTAATTCACGCAAAATTTTCTCAACATAACTAATTCTTAAAAGCCAAGCACACAAAACGAAGTCATGGTTTCGTCTTGATCTCGAATGACCCGCAATCCAATAACACCTTTCTACGTTGGATAAATTACTGTGGCAAATACCTTCGTGCATTGTGTAGGCAAACGGTTCTCAGTGGCTTAAAAGAGATTTGCCTGCAATGTGCTATCGATTATTCAGACCTTACAAATCAGCGATGATTCCTAGATGACAGCCACCTTTACTCGCCACCCGTTCGATTTATTAATGTTTTATTGTCGATTTTTGGCAAATCTGGCCACTCACCGTTACGCCACCTATAAACTACTATCGCCACCTATAATCATCGGTGCACCACCCTTAATTTTTATTTGGGATGGTATTCGGGCATTAATAACGGACCGATCCTTTTATATATCCGTGGCTGGAAGATCATCCTTAACACACCCTTCAAAGTCTGCTACATGCCCCAGGGCGCTATCCCAGCGCCACTATAGTTCAAGGGGGTTTTGAGAGCCGCGAGGCTTCGGACAAACTTGGCTGCTTGCTATGAGCTTCTTCACAAATTAGGCTGAACATCACTCCCCTCTTAAATGAGATAAAAATGTGATTTTTTCTCAATACTTACCCAGTTATTAATTTACGAACGAGGGACAGTAACAAGAACTATGCGAACTAGACAAGAACTTGTTACTTCTGTAACAAGAAGTAACAAGAACTATGCGTGTCAGAAGAGTTAAAATGAAGGATATTTCAAGAAACTTTGAATATTAATGTTCATGAATTGTTCGACGTTTAAACTTTTTTCTGGATATCAATGGGTTATACTTTTTATTCTCTACTGATTGGTATACTCAGCATTTCTTAATCAGCATCATTTTTGTAGATATTTATGACCAAAAACAAGTTACATACGAGTTTTCTTACACGTATAGTTTCAATTCCGTATAGTGACTGTTGCGATGAAGGCATTACGGAAGGTATGAGGGGAAAGACACGTCGTAAATTACTCACCTGTCAGTCCGCGACGGATGGTATGGTGAAGGGGAACTCAATAAGGGGCGAGAAATAATTCGTGGCCAGTGGTCGGCCGAGGCCAATTAGTTCTAGCCGACCGCTAGCCATTACTCGGCCACCGGAAAGCCGCCCGTTGCCCCAAAATTGGCGCTGGCCCGGATTATCATATTAAAGATTACAAGCTCGAGAGTAGTAATTTACCGATCTGAGGACAGAGCCACGATTTACATCGCGGTCACGAATACCTCGCTTTCAGACCGCCGCACTTTTACTAGCAGCTTTCAACGTCATCCTTATAGATATTCCGTCGACGCCTATGGTAACCACAGCATCTATGCAGAACGCCATGTTTATGGTAGCAGATATCCTAGCTGACGCTGGAGACACTTCAGGAGGCCATCGACGCATTATTAATCTTGGTGTAGACACTTGGTCCCTCACCCCCAAACCGTGCAAACTCGGCGTTCCAAATATCCACTTGACAATCCAAAATCTATCCCCTACTACCCTCAACATCTCGGGCACGCCAATACCAAACATCCGTCATCATCAACTCTTAGGCCTCATACTAGACTCGCCCACCCTCAGATGGAGAGCCCGCATCGATAGACATCTATCTGACGCGTTGTCAGAAACGTCTAAACATTCTCAGGGTACTGAGTGGAACTACCTTTATCGGAAACCGAGAACTGCTTCTCCGTTTCTACAAAACCTACATCTGAGGATGCACCGACTACAGTCTGGCAATCAACTCGTCAAGGTCCCATCCATCCTGACAAGTCTTGATGCAATCATCCACTTTGCCGCAACTCGGCTCACCGTAGGAACGTGTAGATCGACCTTTCTCCTAGCCCTGTAATGAGAGGCTGGGCTTCTTCCTCCAGACTAACGACGCTTTCGTCAGTCGCCTTCACTGTAGAGTGTACTCTCCTACTAACTTCATATTCTCCTACGCTCTCCAGCTCACCCTGTACATACGCTCTACCGCGCTGGATATTCTGACCCGCTACCAGATTATACTGCCGCCGTCATCATCCGCACAGACCTTACTCCGCGACACGCCCTTACCAACCGTATTTACCTCAACTTACCCGGTCAGCTCAAACGGGAAGTATAGAAGGCAGCAACAGTTATTTGACAAACTTCTTGCCTCAGGATTCCCAGGATTTTGCATAATATTCACTGACGGCTGCCTCTCAATAGGCCCTTCACGAAGCGCGGGTACGGGAATGGTAGTCTCATCGGTGCCCTACGCAGAAGGATGGCGACTGGATCCACAGACACTAAATTATCACGGCAGAACTCTACGGCTTCCTCCAAGCAATCACTTGCCTAGCCACAAACCGCAACTCTCTAACCGTCATCTGCGCGGACAGTTAATCGTCCCTGCAGGCTGCAACTGCTCTCATAGCCGCTTCTTACTAGCTACACGCACCTCATTGCATCCATTCATGCATGATCTTCTCGCCCAAAACTACCAGCGAGAGCAGGTAAGTTCTAGTGGATTCCCATCCACTCGGGCGTGCTAGGAAATGAAGCCGCAGGTCATGTCTAAAGCAAGCAGCAGCATCGGACTGCATCCGATTGAACTCCCTTTTGACGTGGCAAAGCTGAAGTCCATTGTCCATCAAGAAGTTTCTGGCAGTCGAAACAGACCTCAATCCGTGCTCTATTTGACATGGGCTCGTCTAAGACATCATTTCGATCGTGGGATCTCTGCGCTCTCCAAACTCGTCGATTTGAGGATCTCCTGCTTGCCTGCGTCTCGGCACAAACCCATTAAACAAACTAAAACGCAACCCTCTACCAGATTCGCCCAGCCCCATCCCCAGTCTGCATCTCGTGTAAGTCTCTGAAACAACACATCAACCTAATCATATGCAAAGAGCATGAAGAAACGATGGCAGCTGCGTCGATGGTTACGATCGCACGGAGACCCGGAGTTACGGTCCTCAGTCTGTCGTCGCTATTGGGTGGAGACACTGCTGCCGGCTGCCCCATCAAGCCTCAGAGCTGTCGAGCAATGTTTCAGCGTAACTTATCACCTCGAACCATAAATTTCAACACAACAAAAGAAGCAGCTTACGGATTGAATTGTCCAAAACCCAGCATTCCGTCAACCAATCAATAATTCCTCTTTTAAAGTCTATGCGAGGTTGTCACCTAACTTTTCACTGTTTAACTGGGCTGTCAATGTTAGTTAACGTAGTCTAAGCTTTTGTTGTAGTGACGGCTAGGCTCCTGGAATATTTACGATTTACATTAGTAGCTAGCAAAAGGGGTGTATCGTCACACTTTCCATAAACAGCTTAAATCATAGGTTACCACAATCATTTACCCCGAATCTTACCCAACAAAGTTAACCAATTACCCCTGATCCTTCGATATTATTACGAACAATTACCCTCAAATCTTGTCCAACAAAATTAACCAATTACCCCTGATCTTTCAATATTATTACGAACAATTACCCCAAATCTTACCCAATAAAATTAACTAATTACCTTCAATATTATTACGAACAATTACCCCCGAATTTGTATAAACAGCTTAACAGGATCATTTACCACGAATCTTACCCAACAAAATTAACCAATTACTCCCGAATCATGAGTTAACGATCATTTACCCCGATTTTGCTGCACTCTTTAACCGAGAATAACCTAGAGCGGTTACCTGAAAAATACTTCTGTGGAATATATAATTGATTTAAATTTTTGAAATACTTTCCAGAAC
>NW_025945463.1:0-1080 GCF_000764305.2 Hyalella azteca
GGAATTAGACATACACAGCTCGTTCCAAGCTGTGTGCAAAAATTAAAATTTTCTTAATTAAAAGCCTAATAGCTCTTAATTAAAAGCCTAAATAAGTAGTGTTCAATATTCAATAGTGTTCTAATTCCGAGCTGTATCGTATCCCAATACAGCTCACACAGCGATCGGAATTCGAACACAAGAGTGTCGGCATTACGAATTAGTAGAGTTTGAAGCGTGGCCGGAATTAGTCTCACAAAATGCCAAAATTTAGTCACACACAGTGTCGCACTGTATTGGAATATATAGATTTGGTAGGTTTGCATTCTAAAGGCTTTTAAATAAATAAGGCAATATTTTTGTGACGTTTCATTGTTGCTGGCGCATAGTGCGGTGTTTGGAGAGTGACATAAAGCAAACAGAACTCTAGTTGCGCGTACGGTTTTTTTTTAGCCATTCATTTTTTGTTACGTCCTTAAAGTGTTGGAATATACCGCGTTTACCCTGAATAATTTTTGATTTGAAACTTTGGAAATCGTGTTTGAAAATTTTGACGTGAAATGTACTTTCAAATGCTTTTCATCCAAGAATATATGCTTTGGATATTATGTTCAAATATTTGACGTGAAATGTACTTTCAAATGCTCTTCATCCAAGAATATATGCTTTGGATATTATGTTCAAATATTTGACGTGAAATGTACTTTCCAATGCTCTTCATTCAATAATATTTAAATTAAACCTATTCAATTATGTCATGGAGTAGTATTCGTTCCTGTCTGTTACTACTCTAATATGTTGTTCAGAGTAGACATGAATTGCTTATCAAACGATTGTGAATCTGTTAAATTTTTATATCTTGAAATTTTACTAATTGCGTGAAACTGTTTAATTTTATGCGTTAATCATTACATTTGACAATTCATGGTCTTTACTTTTCCAATTTGAGTTTTTATTTCAGTAACGGATCATGATGTTCATATAATTATATTTTCTAATTATAATTTCGTATAATTATATTTCGTAATTTAGTATAATTATATAATTATATTTTTTCTATAATTTTTTATATTGTTCGTATAATTACATTTTCTAATTTTA
>NW_025945464.1:0-1189 GCF_000764305.2 Hyalella azteca
AATCCGCGCTGTCGGATTATTGACAAAATTCTATCACAAGTCAAGGTGTTGCTCCTTGCTAGTAAATCAATAATTTCCTTCCTATCGCTTCAGCAGACACTCTAAACTTGTGCGGAACTTCACCTACAACGTCTCCGAGCAGGCGTACAGTTACGTTACGTATCTTCCCGCGCAAATGTTTTGATAATACCACCTCTAGAGTTAAGTCATCAAGTCAGCACTTACGCCACTTGTAAGTCGATTTTGCGTACTTACGAAGTTTTGATAATACGGCCCCTGGGCAGCAAAAACTTAGGAATTTGTATTGCTGGAAATGTCAGAAACAGTAATATTCAGTTTTTAACACTGAGTTGTTAGCAAACTGTAGACTTCACTATACACGATATGATTACACAATTCGAATGAGATGCGTGTATCAACCGACGTCCAAACGGGACGAAGAACTGTATACCACTACTCAATATCAGCGGCCAGCACCTCCGCAGTCCGAACTAGCTCTGACTGCCCAGCTATAATCTCCAGCCAGGTAGCTACAACCCCCACTCCTCAATAGGAGTATGAAGGGGATTGTTTTGGTACCCCTGCCTCTGAAACGTTGGTGTTTTGTTGAACACAAGCAATACNTAAATACGCGTAATGGTCGCGTGTCGATGAACAATCATTGCACGCGTAATGAAGTTCGTGCAAACGCTGGCGCGACCCAGGAATTTCGTCCCAAAATTTTGTCCCAAAAGCCTAGAAGCGGTTTGCGTGAACCAAAAAACATTCACATCAAGAAAACATAACGCCCATACGTTGACGAACACGCAATGCATAGGTGTTGAAACGTACGCGTGTAGTTCGTGCGCCTACTCTTGCATCGTCTGAGTTTCTTCAGAAACTCAGACGATGCAAGACCCTGATTCATCAGGGACTGGTCACGCTCGTGCTAAGAACTCGAGTCAGCTACTGAGAAGGATGAGCGTGGGACAATCTGTTCAGCCGCTTATTTCGGCTGTCTTATGCAAATTCGACTCCTATAGAGTATGTGACTCTCGAAAACGGCTCTCAATTAGTAGCCGAATATATAGTCGGCCGATTGGCGTCTGATTTGCCTCTAAGGCCCCTTTCACACAGGGCAGTAAATACTGCCAGCGTCCGACAGTATTTACTGCCGAACCTTAGCGGACATACGAAATGTGCACTGCTG
>NW_025945465.1:0-6917 GCF_000764305.2 Hyalella azteca
GAAGAACTTGTGTGGCAAGTCGTCGTTCTTAAGGAGGGCTGGAGGCTTCGTACAGGAGAGGGGGTTCCTTAGTACAGAGGGGTGAGGATGGACTCAGTACGAGGGGGCGAGGAAGGGCTCAGTACGAGGGGGCGAAAGGGGTCCAGTTCAGGGGGTAGCGGGAGGGGCTTAGTAGAGTTGAGCGAAGGGGCTCAGTATAGTGGGCGAAGGGGGTTCTGTTCAGGGGGAAGCGAAAGGGGCCTCAGTAGAGGGGAACGAAGGGGCTCAGTATAGTGGGCGAAAGGAGGTCCGTTCAGGGGGAAGCGGGAGGAGCTCAGTAGAGGGGAGCGAAGGGGCTCTGTATATAGTGGGCGAAGGGGGTTCAGTTCAGGGTGTAGTGGGATCGGGCCCCAGTAGAAGGGAGCGAAGGGGGGCTCAGTAGAGTGGCCGAAGGAGGCAGAGGGTTCATGTACAAAGGGTGCACCGGGCTCAGTATACGGGGCTCGGGGGTGCAGTCCAGGGGGGCGGTGGTTCAAGGTACAATTTTTAATCTTCAGATCACGCGGCATTCCAACGATAACCCGTGCTGCCAAATGCAGATTATCAGCCCAATAATTTGCATTTGTTTATCAAAATGATAATGATAAGCATGTTAATATGATAACGGTATTCGTGTGTTTTTCCTACATTCGCTGGTTAAAAAAATAAAATCAAACGAATGAGCTTTCGCTTCTTTTGAGATTCAAGCGCCTTTATAACCACAAAAATTTTTTTTGTCCCGTTTTTGAATTTCCGAATTACATAAAATTTACAAAAATTTTGCAATCAGATATCCTTGATTTTTCAACAGCATCGTTTTAGCTGCAGTTTAGCAGTTATTGTTATTATACATGACTTTATTAATAGCTATTCGTTGTGATGCAACTGCATTAATAACTCAATCACGCTGCATATCGCTGATGTAGCTATCGCTGGATCGTGGGTGTTATCGCAGCGATAGTCTCAGCTGATTCTTATCGTGCTTATCGTATGACTGGCGATAAATCCAAAGAAAACTCTTGAAGGGAGAGGGGAAAAATCGATTGTTTTCCCATTGATAAAATAACACAAGGGAAAAATGAAGGAAAATGTTTAAGTCTGGGGTAAATTAGAAACAAATTTCCCTGAAAACTCGAAAAAAACTTTGATCTGGCTGCAGAGCTGTGTTGTCGAAAGTAATTATATTGACATTATCTATTTTATTCGAAATAATGTTTTTAACTATGGCGTTTGTCAAAAGTTCATTGGTTAGACTACGATTATAAATTAGAATTCTAAATTGATCGTCGTGAAGTATTCAATGGTATGTAATGGTAATGGCCCCGAATGCAAGCGAATTTAATGGTAATGATTCCTAATGCAAGCGAATTTAATGGTAATGATTCCTAATGCAAGCGAATTTAATGGTAATGATTCCTAATGCAAGCGAATTTAATGGTAATGATTCCTAATGCAAGCGAATTTAATGGTAATGATTCCTAATGCAAGCGAATTTAATGGTAATGATTCCTAATGCAAGCGAATTTAATGGTAATGATTCCTAATGCAAGCGAATTTAATGGTAATGATTCCTAATGCAAGCGAATTTAATGGTAATGATTCCTAATGCAAGCGAATTTAATGGTAATGATTCCTAATGCAAGCGAATTTAATGGTAATGATTCCTAATGCAAGCGAATTTAATGGTAATGATTCCTAATGCAAGCGAATTTAATGGTAATGATTCCTAATGCAAGCGAATTTAATGGTAATGATTCCTAATGCAAGCGAATTTAATGGTAATGATTCCTAATGCAAGCGAATTTAATGGTAATGATTCCTAATGCAAGCGAATTTAATGGTAATGATTCCTAATGCAAGCGAATTTAATGGTAATGATTCCTAANGTGGGGTGTGCAGCACACCTTGTGAGGTGGGGTGTGCAGCACACCTTGTAAGGTGTGGTGTGCAGCACACCTTGTGAGGTGGGGCGTGCAGCACACCTTGTGAGGTGGGGCGTGCAGCACACCTTGTGAGGTGAGGCGTACAGCACACCTTGTGAGGTGTGGGGTGTGCAGCACACCTTGTGAGGTGGGGTGTGCAGCACACCTTGTGAGGTGGGGCGTGCAGCACACCTTGTGAGGTGAGGCGTGCAGCACACCTTGTGAGGTGTGGGGCGTGCAGCACACCTTGTGAGGTGTGGGGCGTGCAGCACATCTTGTGAGGTGGGGCGAGCAGCACACCTTGTGAGGTGGGGTGTGCAGCACACCTTGTGAGGTGGGGCGTGCAGCACACCTTGTAAGGTGTGGTGTGCAGCACACCTTGTGAGGTGGGGTGTGCAGCACACCTTGTGAGGTGGGGCGTGCAGCACACCTTGTAGGGTGTGGTGTGCAGCACACCTTGTGAGGTGGGGCGTGCAGCACACCTTGTGACTGTATGCTGTGTGTGGCCTTCGTTTCCTGTGTGCTCAGCTTAGTCTGTGTGTTCTATGCGGCCTGCGGGTTCTGTATACTCTATATGCTGTGTGCGCTATGCGGCCTGCGGGTTCTGTATACTCTATATGCTGTGTGCGGCCTGCGTGCTCTGTGTGCTAACCTTAGTCTGTGTGTTCTATGTGGCCTGCGGGTTCTGTATACTCTGTATGCTGTGTGCGGCCTGCGTGCTCTGTGTGCTCAGCTTAGTCTGTGTGTTCTGTGGGCTCAACTTAGTTTACTGTGTTCTGTGTGGCCTGCGGGTTCTGTATGCTCTGTATGTTGGGTGTAGCCTGCGTGCTCAATTTGACTGTGTTCTGTAGCCGCGGGTTGTGTTGTTTATGTGCTCTGTGTGGTCTGTGTTTTTTGTGTGGTCTGTGTGGCCTGTGTGCTTGGTGTGGTCTGTGTGCTTGGTGTGGTCTGTGTTCTTGGTGTGGTCTGTGTACTTTATGTGATCTGTGTGGCCCGTGTGGTCTGTATAAACTATACAAATATTACGCAGATCCGAAAAAAGAAGATAAATTTTCATGGTCATCTCTTCGATATCATCTGTTAATTTCATTAATTAAATAATTTCATGCTATCTCGCTATTATAAATTTTGTTTTCATGTATTTTATGCTCGATAATTCTAGTGATACGCCCTGTGATACTTAAATCTTAGGAGTCATCTCCGCAGACTTTTGCTGTAGTAACGCGAGATGCTTATATACTATGTTTGATTTCCGCAGACTTTAGTTGTAGTTACAATAATAAGATACGTGACTTCCGCAACCAAACCCCTGGTTTGACTTCCGCAAACTTTTGCTGTAGTTGAAATTAAAGCTACGTGAATATGGGATTTGATTTCTGCAGACTTTTTTGTATTTAAAATATGAAATACGTCAATATTAGGTTTGATTCCCGCCGATTTTTGCTGCAATTAAAGTTTAAAATTCGTTAATATAACTATGATTTCCGCAGACTTTTGTAGTATTTAAAATATAAGTAACGTGAATATTGGTTTTGATTTCCGCTAACTTTCATTGTAGTAACAATTCAAGAGACGTGAACATTGGGTTTGATTTCCATAGCCTTTTGCAACGTGTTTGCCCTACCAGGCCATGGTATTAAGAGTAATCTGTATCATGCCATCTGCTACTAGTTAACCGTACATGCACTAGTTTTACATGCCCTAATTTTACCTGCACTAGTTTTACCTGCACTAGTTTTACATACCCTAGTTTTACCTGCACTTGTTTTACATGCCTAATTTTACCTGCACTAGTTTTACCTGCACTAGTTTTACATGCCCTAATTTTACCTGCACTAGTTTTACCTGCACTAGTTTTACCTGCACTAGTTTTATCTCTACTAGTTTTACCCTCACCATTAGTGCCTGCTAACCTGCACTAGTTCTACCTTCACTAATTTTACCTACACGAGTTTTACATGCGCTAGTTTTACCTGCACTAGCTTTATGTTTGGACTGCATCAACAAAATAGTCATTGCTATAGTAGGAACCATACACAGTGTGAATCAATTAACTACAGAAACCCTGCATGTTTACACTCCATCAACGACAAGTCAAGTGTATGATGAAAAATCATAATTTGCATGATGAATGATCAGACATTTGCATTATGAATAATAAACGCTTTATTAAAAACTAGTTTTGTCTATGGCAATTTAGGAGTTTTTATTTCAGTTTAGATTTTCATTCAAGATGAGCACTTCGCAATCATTATACTATATACCACCAAACGATTGGTACAATTTCTTATTATTCTATGTAAATCTATAAATTTTAGTTTAAAATTTCTACAAATTCTTGGGTTTTTAATTTACAGATGAGAATATATCAAAACTGTGCATAACTGCACTTAATAGATGACCGCAACGAAACAAGCATCCTTCCTGGCAGTCTTCTTAAAGATTTTTTTATTTCATATGTTATTTTTCTATTTTTGAAATTCATTCTGCGTTTATGTCATGTGTTTTTTAATTGAATTTTCAATACAAAATTGATTCCGTGCATAGACTGAAGTTGTAGCACTCGTTGTGCCAGTGAGCATTTGTATCATTATAATAGTATTACTAATAATTTTAGATGATAATATTCCTGATTAAATTGAATTGCCAATACAAAATTGATTCCGCGTTTGTATGGTGTATGAATTGATTCCGTGTATGGACTGAAGGTGTAGCACTCGTTGATACAGTGAGCATTAGTATTATTATAATAGAATTACTAATCATTTAAGATGATAATATTAATGATGATGTTGATGGTGCACAGCTCGGCGCGGGCGCGTGCGGTGCGCAGCATCAGGGATCGTCTCCTGCGCATCCTGTTCGCGCAGTCCCAGCACATCCTGGCGTCTGCGGGGTGCCCGCTTGACGAGGTGGGCAGGGGAGTGGGGTGCACATGGAAGTGGGGCTTTGGAGTGGGGTAGGTGTTGGCTCATGGGAGTGGGCTGAGTGGTAGATCATGAGGGTGGGAGAGATGGTGGGTCAGGGAGTGGGATGGGTGGAGGCTAGGGGAGTGGGATGGGTGGAGGCTAGGGGAGTGGGATGGGTGGAGGCTAGGGGAGTGGGGTGGGGTGGGCTTAGTTAGAGGAGTGGGGTGGAGGGTTGGTAGGATGTGCTATGTCGATGAGGGTTGGCAGGTAGAAAGAGAAGGCTTTTTTCACCCAGTAACTCCATCTGGGGTGACGAAGTAACTGGGTGACGTTATGAGTCAGGATGACCCACACAGAACCAGACGTGCTTCGCTATTTTTATAAAGTTCCTCCCATGTCAGTTGTTATCATTATTTAGTTGTTATTATTAGTTATTTTATCATTATTTAGTTATCATTATTTAGTTATCATTATTCAGTTGTTATCATTATTTAGTTATCAATATTCAGTTGTTGTAATTAGTCAGTTATCATTATTTAGTTGTTATCATTATTCAATAGATATCAATATTCAGTTGTTATCATTATTCAGTTATTATCATTATTTAGTTGTTATCATCTTTCAGTTGTTATCATCTTTCAGTTATCATTATTCAGTTGTTATCATTATTCAGTTGTCATCATTATTCAGTTATCAATATTTGGATAAATTCCCTTTACTTGGAGTTTTCAATTTATAATTCATTCTCTGCTTTTAATGAATAAAATGTAAAACAACTAAAAAAATTGCGCCTAGAAGCCGCCTTCTAATCCCCACTAAACTGCAGAGCTCCTCTCACCCCTTTCCCCGCCCCTGGGGGTCCCGTACTCGATCCCCCACCATAAAAAGATGAAGGGGGTTGACGTTTTGACCCCCAGAACCCCCGCCTGCTAGGTGTGGGGGTTACTAACCCCCTCTTAAGTCAAGGGTTTACGCGGGCTCAGCCCTTAAAATGTGACTCGTTATCCAGGAGACTGCGGCTAACCTCAGCCGCTGAGTCCTCGAGATAACATCCCCCCCTTCCCCTTGCGGGGCTACTCCTTCCCCACCTCTCCTGTACCTTCCCCAACTCTTCTGTACCTTCCCCACCTCTTCTGTACCTTCCCCACCTCTTCTGTACCTTTCCCACCTCTTCTGTACCTTCCCCAACTCTGCCGAACCTCTCCTTGGAGTCCTTCACCTCCCCTTGTAGTCCTCCTCCTCCCCAATTGGAGTCCTCCTCCTCCCCTTGGAGTCCTCCTCCTCCCCTTGGAGTCCGCCTCCTCCCCTTGGAGTCCTCCTCCTCCCCTTGGAGTCCTCCTCCATCTAATCGCTAACCTGTAACTAGTGGATTACCTGTCACTACTGGATAACTTGCCGCTGAACAAAACTGTCCATCATCTGCTTGTCATAGAGTGTCATAATTTTAAATTTAAATATAATGACTAAACACTGACTATAGATGAGCTCCAAACAATCATTTTAATTTAAACACTTCAGACTCCCATTGTACAAACAAAATAACATTTTAATTTAAACACTTTTTCCATTCATTGTACAAAGTCTGTTTGATATTTACATCGGCTCTGGTGAGCAGGTGGCTTACAACTGCTCACGTGCACCTGTGAACTGCAAGCATAACCGGCATTGTCACTAATCACTAGCCTGTAACTAATGACTAGTCTGTAACTAATGACTAATTTGTCACTAATCACTAGCCTGTAACTAATGACTAGTCTTTAACTAATGACTAATTTGTCACTAATCACTAGCCTGTAACTAATGACTAACCTGACACTAATCACTAACCTGTCACTAATCACTAGCCTGTAACTAATAACTAACCTGTCACTAATCACTAACCTGTCAGTGTCACTAATCACTAACCTGTCACTAATCACTAACCTGTCACTAATCACTAACCTGTCACTAATCAGTAACCTGTCACTAATCACTAACCTGTCACTAATCACTAACCTGTCAGTGTCACTAATCACTAACCTGTCACTAATCACTAACCTGACACTAATCACTAACCTGTCACTAATCA
>NW_025945465.1:7339-13283 GCF_000764305.2 Hyalella azteca
GGTCCTGCTCACGTGTTGCGTAGGTCCTGCTCACGTGTTGCGTAGGTCCTGCTCACGTGTTGCGTAGGTCCTGCTCACGTGTTGCGTAGGTCCTGCTCACGTGTTGCGTAGGTCCTGCTCACGTGTTGCGTAGGTCCTGCTCACGTGTTGCGTAGGTCCTGCTCACGTGTTGCGTAGGTCCTGCTCACGTGTTGCGTAGGTCCTGCTCATGTGTTGCGTAGGTCCTGCTCACGTGTTGCGTAGGTCCTGCTCACGTGTTGCGTAGGTCCTGCTCAGTAGTCCGCAACTTGGCAATTTTTCGCCATTTCTCTAGAAAATTTCCAAGTCAATTTACATAATTCAATTAATCTTAACGACTTCGATTTTGAAATGATAAGTTGAATCCATGATGAGAATTTATTCGTAGAAATTAGACATGGAAATTTTTTTAATAGTGGTTGACGTAATGCAAATTAGACCTAATGATTCAAATCGTTAATTGATTCAAGTCTCATTCGTCATAATCAAGAAATTTTTATTGTTTTTTTAGCAATAGTCATTTCATTTAGCCGTGAGTTTAATAACCTCTCAATGCGTTTAGTTTCCTGCGACCACATGCATGAAATGCATTAAAAAAGCTTTATAAGCAATGAATATGACTGAGTAATGTTAGCAACAGCTGCTGCTTGCAACAGATGTTCCATGTACACCTGTGCAATAATTTATTGTCGATAGTTAACGAGCGATCGTTAAGCTGAATTAATGAATTTCCAAAACCTGGTGCGAGTTATCACCTTGAGGAGTTCACTGTTACTCCACCGATACTCCACCGATACTCCACCGATACTCCACTGATATGCCGCCGATACTCCACTGATATGCCACCGATACTCCACTGGTATACCACTGATACTCCACTAATGTGCCACCGATACTCCACTGATATCTCACTGATACTCCCTTGATACTCCACCGATACTCCACTGATATACCACTGATACTCCACTGATATGCTACCGATACTCCACTGACATGCCACTGATACTCCACTGATATGCTACCGATACTCCATTGATATGCCACTGATACTCCACTGATTACCCGCTGATAATTCACTGTTAATCCATTGATGCAAAACTGAAACTTTTAAACTGATAAATCGCTGACACTCCACTGAGACTTCACTGACACTCCACTGATACTCCACTGATACTTCTGACAGTTCACTGATACTCCACTGTTACATCGCTGACACTCCACTGATACTTCACTGACACTCCAAAGATTCTCCACTGAAACTCCACAGACACTCCATTGCCACTCAGCTGATACATCGCTGACACTGCCGCTGGATTTTTACGACAGTCGCGGACATTCTTTGCGCTAAGTTTCGTCAACAAGAGAAATTCATCGATAATTAAAAGAAGAAAAATAAACAAATAAATGTTACCCATGATTGAACTAATGATTGCGTGTGAGGTATAAACTTCAGTCGAGGTCGCAACCAAATGCATTAGTTATAAGCTAAAATATTAGGATATGTTATTGCCATAAGCTTAAATATTCAGATATGTTACTAAAGTTATTGCCATAAGCTTAAATATTATTGCCGCCACGTACGACAACTTTAAAATGTTCTCTGTTGCGTACAAACGTCCTCAGGTTGCCATACATTCAATAGTTTACGTATAATTTAACTTAAGAGTTATGTTCCCGCAGGGTTAAATGGGTTAAGTAGGGATTACCTTGTGCCCAGCAGACCCAGAATAACTTATAGCCGATTGTAGCGACTCTTGAGCAGGATCGTAGGTGTACCTCAAATTTTATTGCGGTAAAAATTTTGTTAAGGTCGTAACCCTCATTGACCCCCCCACTTGCCCCCCCCCGCAGGTGTCCTCCAGCTGCGGCACTGGCGGGGGGTGCCCCTGGAGCACGTGGCGGCTGACAGCGACACCACAGTGGGGGAGGTGCTGGGGGAGCTGTCCACCCTCGCCACCCTCCACGTCAGGATATACAGGTGGGGGAGTATTATTATTGATCGTCAATTTATTATTGATCGTCAAGTTATTATTGATCATGAACAGGTTGCGTGCGTAGCGTCTTACGCTTTACGCCGAGTATTCGCGTAAATAAGTTCTCGTATGAAAGGATACGGCAAAAATTTTACAGAAAGAGGGCTGCCATGAAACACTGGTACATTTAATATTAAATTTGCGAAAATTAAGTGCACATCATAAGTTGCAAAATCAGTTGCTTCAAGACATGAACATACATGTATTAAGAACTTGACATTAATCAATGTGTAAGCATCAATTTAAACTAATATGCAATAGTTCGATCCATCACTTCGAAATGTTAAGTCTCAAATTGCTGTTCGAACTTTCCCACTTTACACAGAAACTGTTGGTCCGTAGCGCGATCCCGTATGATTGATTATACGGTTACTACTCCGTAACCGTATCGATTACAAAGGTAATGCTGTAATGACGGCCGTATTGTTCCATGTAGCCTTAGAGCTGATGTAGTTCTGTAGCTACAGCCTCGCATTCTAAAAAAATGTTTCAGGTTTACCCTGGCCGTAGATTTACAGGCGGTCGTACTGTAAAATGACCGTTATTGTCACAGTTTATTAGCGTTGCTGCCGTACTCGTGGCCGTACTGCTGCTGTACTCAACCGTACTCCTGACGTTACTTTAATAATCTGATTACGGTTTTATTAATCGCTGCGAGTCTGGCAGATTCTTGCGAGGTCTCGAAAATAAGTAACGGCCGGTTCGGCCGTTGCGTTGATGTAGGCCGTACAGAAATTAAGGTAAATTATGGTCGTCATTTATAGACGCTCGTGCTGTAATCGTAGCTGTACCGATGAGTCGAAGTTAATCGCAACTGTTAATGTTCGAAAAACCTGCGACCGTGTGACGGTTACTACAGTAAAACAAACTTTAGGCATGATTTTTAGGGTCAGCACGTTTGATATTCTCGGCCGTTACAAAAAAATATAAAAACGAACTCACTCCCCAATTGTATACGCAAGCCAATTAAGTTGTCCAGTCAAATCCTGTTTGATTGCTTAACATAGCGCAATCCCTTCATAACTTCTCCACCCCACCTATGTTTAATATTATAATTTAAAATGAAGTCAAAAATTTATACGCTTTATTCATGCGCGACTGTCATTGTACGTGTCACTATTGACAGTGAAGTATGTGTGTCACTATTCACAATGTCACTGTCAATACACGTGCACTATATACATGTATCACTATTCACAATGACTCATGATGAAGCGACCACGTGTCACGTTATCTTGCGTCTGCAGAAACGTTTTCTAATTAAAGTGTTTAAGAAGATTAACGAGTCGTCGAGACCTGTTAATTCCCTCTAATAAGTCGTTAATGAGACGCCTAAGTAGACTCCAATAAAACTCAGCTACTTAAACCACCAACGAGGGCGAGGCTGACTTTTTCTTTCGTATTTTGTTTATTGAAATTTGCGCTGAAATGTTCAATTTTAACATTTATTTTCTTAATTTTATACTGATTTTAAATTTGTAATTATTTAACTTAATAATTTTCAGCGTTGGAATATTTTTAGCACATTTTCTCATTTACGGAAAAAATGCACTATTGTGCTCGCCATGTCCGTCTGTCTGTCTGTCCGTCCGTCTGCCTGTCCGTCTGTCTGTCTGTCAGTCCGTCCGTCTGCCCGTCCTTCTGCCTGTCCGTCCCTCTGTCCGTCCGTCTGTCTGTCTGTCCGTCCGTCCGTCTGTCCGTCCGTCTGTCCGTCCGTCTGTCCGTCCGTCTGTCCGTCTGTCCGTCTGTCCGTCCGTCCGTCCGTCCGTCTGTCCGTCCCTCTGTCCGTCCGTCTGTCTGTCTGTCCGTCCGTCCGTCTGTCCGTCCGTCTGTCCGTCCGTCTGTCCGTCCGTCCGTCTATCTGTCCGTCCGTGACTTCAAGTTTTCGTCGACGAGAAAATGCGCTCTCTGTCACTCACTGCAGTGAGTACTGAGTTATATTTTTTGAATATTTATCTGTATTTCACTTACTACCTGAATGCACTTTTATAATTGCATACTCGCACTGTACGCTCGTACAAATGAGACTTGTCTTAAATTATTATCAATGCAATTTTCGTATTTGTATGAGTCAAACTGATCCAGTTTCAGTGTTTCGTGTAAAAGTGTGTCACTATTTGTGAAACACTTCAGTATTTTCAGTGTTATGCGTAAAAGTGTTTCACTATTTGTGAAACACTTCAGTATTTTCAGTGTTATGCGTAAAAGTGTGTCACTATTTGTGAAACACTTCAGTATTTTCAGTGTTATGCGTAAAAGTGTGTCACTATTTGTGAAACACTTCAGTATTTTCAGTGTTATTTGTAAAAGTGNTGTGGAGTATTGTTTCAAGAGTGTGGAGTGTTTCAAGAGTGTGGAGTATTGTTTCAAGAGTATGGAGTATTGTTTTCAAGAGTGTGGAGTGTTGTTTCAAGAGTGTGCAGTGTTTTAAAAGTGTGAATGTTTCAAGAGTGTGGAGTATTGTTTCAAGAGTATGGAGTCTGTCTCTTATACACATCTAGATGTGTATAAGAGACAGTCTGAGGGCCTAGGACTTGTGAGGGCTGGGGATTTGTGAGGGCCGAAGACTTGTGAGGGCTGGGGACTTGTGAGGACCGAAGACTTGTGAGTGCTGGGGACTTGTGAGGGCTGGGGACTTGTGAGGACTGGGGACTTGTGAGGACTGGGGACTTGTGAGGACTGGGGACTTGTGAGGACTGGGACTTGTGAGGGCTGGGGACTTGTGAGGGCTGGGGACTTGTGAGGTCCGAAGACTTGTGAGGTCCGGAGACTTGTGAGGACTGGGGACTTTTGAGGGCTGGGACTTGTGAGGACTGGGGACTTGTGAGGACCAAAGACGGGGACTTGTAAGGTCCGAAGACTTGTGAGGACTGGGGACTTGTGAGGGCTGGGGACTTGTGAGGTCCGAAGACTTGTGAGGACTGGGGACTTGTGAGGTCCGAAGACTTGTGAGGACTGGGGACTTGTGAGGGCTGGGACTTGTGAGGACTGGGGACTTGTGAGGACTGGGGACTTGTAAGGTCCGAAGACTTGTGAGGACTGGGGACTTGTGAGGGCTGGGACTTGTGAGGGCTGGGGACTTGTGAGGGCTGGGGACTTGTGAGGGCTGGGGACTTGTGAGGGCTGGGGACTTGTGAGGGCTGGGGACTNGTGTCTTCGCCGCTGGCACCGGCTTCGACTTACGTTTATGTATGTAACAATTTTTTAAATACTTGCAAACTTCGGCACCATTACTATCATAAAAACATTAGAAGGATGCTCATTATCTAACGTCATTAATCACTAATTAACCTTTACCCTCACCTTGACCTTGCGAGGGCCAGCGAGGATAACTGGCGGAACCGAGGTCGCGCGTCCGGACGTCGGCCCTCAGATTAGCTATCGATTTTTGCGGAGGCTTAGCGTCGCTCATCCTAAACCCCCTCTCCCCTCACCTCTGCCCTCACTCCTCCCCTCACCCTACCTCTACTCCTCCCTTATCTAGTCCTCTAGGGCCGTCTATAGGCTCTAGGTGCTGCACTAGGCCGTCTGGCACTAGGAGTTCTATAGGCGGAATTTCATCACTGTACCTAGATTCATTTTTAGGTATAGGGCCGTGTTCTAGGTATAGGTCCGTGTTCTAGGTATAGGTCCGTGTTGTAGGTATAGGTCCGTGTTCTAGGTATTGGTCCGTGTTCTAGGTATAGGGCAGTGTTCTAGGTCTGTCTCTTATACACATCTAGATGTGTATAAGAGACAGATATAATGGTTCTATAACAGTTATATCCGGGGCAACCTAGGTGAACATGCTTTATTGCACGTATTTCTACTGTGAGCCTTTTTTTCTAGCAACCAATGCAACCAACTCTCAATAAAGCATGTTCACCTAGGTTGCCCCGGATATAACTGTTATA
>NW_025945465.1:14953-15622 GCF_000764305.2 Hyalella azteca
AACCATCCGAGATACGGAATCCGATAAACTTAAATTTTTTATCAATAGTAAAACATTAATATGAATAACACTAAAAATAAATTCTCAGGTACAGGCAATATCCCGACACGATATATACATCCTGCACACAAACATACACTAAAAAACACACTCACACACACAAAATAGGGAAACGCACAAAAAACACACAATTTAATAATTAAACGTGCACAAGCATTAAAAAAATTAAATTCGTATGAAAATAAAGGCTGATGCCAGGGCTTATTTGAACAGACTAAGCTATTCATGTCTGTTTTCCCGTATATTATCTTCACACATGTGTATCCAGCTGCTTGAATACAGACGTGAATAAATTCATTTGTTTGCCTGCCGCTGTGCCTCCAAGCAATGCTGCGTGGCCATGCGTCTACATGCGCACCAAGTCATCCAGTACATGCATGCCAGTCATCCATGCTTGAGCCACGCATCCACGCTCCTTCATACACGATATAGCATCAATTTTCTATCATCCACGCGTACATCCACGCTCCATCATCCACGCGTACATCCACGCTCCATCATCCACGCGTACATCCTCGCTCCATCATCCACGCGTACATCCACGCTCCATCATCCACGCGTACATCCACGCTCCATCATCCACGCGTACATCCACGCTCCATCATCCAC
>NW_025945465.1:16643-19006 GCF_000764305.2 Hyalella azteca
AGATTATCCACATGCGTGATGACGAAATAATAAAAAAATTATAATATATAAAGAATAGAAATTTTGATTACATATCAAAGTTCGAGATTTATATCTGACGCTTATTATTAAGCGGTCACAGACCCATGCCTAATGGGTCATTAATTATGATTGAATTAATAAGCGGCGGCAGCTACTTAATTTCACATTAATTTTAGTTATTATCTCAATATTTCTAGATTTTTAGCTATTATAATTTTAGCTATTCATCTTTCGGATAAGACGAACTTTCACACCCATTAACTTCCATCACACCCATTAACTTACATCAAAAGGAAGGATTTTACTATAAATTAAATTTTAGATAATGTAAATTATGTGTATTAAATATACTTACTAATTAATTATCGATATAATTTGGCAATTAGGTAATACAAATTAAATTAGAAACGCACAATAAAATTTTCAAAGTTTGAAAGAAGAGAGAAACGAGAGCCAACTTCTATGTATATGTAAAATGTGGGTTTGAAAAGGACGTTAATTCACTAGAGTACATGAAATTTATTATTAATGGCATTAATAATGGCAGAAATGATTGGGTTCGAGATAACAAGATTCCAGAATGGCAGGATTCCGGAATCGCAGGATCCCACAATTGCAGGATTCCTGAATCGCATGATTCATAAATCGCGGGATTCCTAAATCGCAGGATTCCTAAATCGCAGGATTCCTGAATTGCAGGATTTCTAGATCGCATCATTCATAAATCGCAAGATTCCTAAATCGCGGGATTCCTAAATCTCAGGATTCCTACATCACAGGATTCCTAAATTTCAGGATTCCAGAATCGCAGGAATTTTCAATCTCGAGCTGCGCTTGGCAAAAAAAAAAAACTGCTGATGATACTGATGCATAACAAATACTTGAAAAACATTTTAATTTCCTCTCCTGAAGCTAAGTTTTATCACAAGATAAGTAATTTTTTCCATGTTCAATGAAGATAATTTACTTCCTACATTTTGAATTAAGTCCATCCATATCTAACATGTTAAATGAAATCATTTATCTAACATGCATGTTGAACTAATTCAATTGATATTTATATGTTGAATGAAGTCTATTAACATGTGACACGTATAATTAACAAAATTAGTAACTTATGCGTTGAATGAAATTAAGTATTAATATCTTACATGTTCAGTGAAGTGAATGAATAAGTGAAAATGTGACTTCATGCGGAATGGAATAAATACGCCTTTACATATACCAGCGCTTATTTATTAATAAAATCTCATTGTTTTTACACAGCGTTATATTGCATTATAAAATAACTTATGAATAAAATTAGTTAATAGCCCTCGTGATTTTAATTGCCGGTTACGAAAAAAATTCGGTTATTATTGATGAATTTGTGTGTAATTTTTATCATTCTTGGTTAAATGATCGATCGTCGTTTTTTCGACTCTTTCTTCCTGATCTAATGATTGTTAGTTGTAATTATTATTTTATTTAAAATTTACAGTCAGTATATTGGATATTTTCTTTTAATATTGTTATTAATAATGGAGGTTTTCTCAATTTTCCTCCAGGAATAATTTTAGCACTAAATTTCATTTCATTTTCCTTTTCGTCAAGTAGTCATTAAATTGTCATTTGAATTTCATTTTTTTTTTGTCAACATGTCAGTACATCTTATTCTATTTCCCTGTTCGTCAATTAGTCATCAAATCTAATTTTTTTCCTATTCTTCAATTAGTCATTGAATATCAGTTTCTTTCCCCCATCACAAATTAACCATTAAATCTCATTTTGTTTTCCCGTTCGGCAAATAATCTTCAAACGTTATTGTATTTTTTTGTTCAGATAGTCGTTAAATATCATTTTATTCTCCTATTCTTCAATTAAATAATCGAAAACATGACTGCTGGCAGTGTGACGCGGCGTCGAATAGTCTTCAAACGTTACTTCATTTTTTTGTTCAGCTAGTCACTAAATCTCATTTTATTCTCCTATTCTTCAATTAATAACCGAAAAACATGACTGCTGGCAGTGCGACGCGGCGTCGAATAGTCGTCAAACGTTACTTTATTTTTTTTCAACTAGTCACTAAATCTCATAAATAAAATAAATAATCTCATAAATACATGAATAATCGAAAAATGTGACTGCTGGCAGTGCGACGCGGCGCCTGACAGGACCAACGGCAGGCCGGGATTGGACGAGGCGCGCGAGGCAACCCACTCGCAGGCAGCCAATAGGAGCTCGCCTGTCCGAGACTCGCCGCTGGCACTCGCCCGAGACGAGGGCGAGACGCAGGCGCGCCCGCTCCCCAACGGTGAGTAAGGGAGGGGTTGAGGGTGAGGGTGTTGTGGGGAGGTGTGGGT
>NW_025945465.1:19144-19874 GCF_000764305.2 Hyalella azteca
TGTGGTGGTGGTAGCAGGTGTGGTGGTGGTAGCAGGTGTGGTGGTGGTAGCAGGTGTGATGGTGGTAGCAGGTGTGGTGGTGGTAGCAGGTGTGATGGTGGTAGCAGATGTGGTATATATTTGTATATTATATTTTCTGTTTTGGTTATTTTCAAATATTTTATTCCAATTTTCCTGTATTTCTAGCCACACATAAACGCTGTTCCTGTAACGCTGTATTAAACGCAAGCTCAGCTGTTGCTGGTACACTGAGACAAACCAATGGATAATTTTGTCGAAAAAGTGCCACACGTTCTATTCGTATTTGACCGATACGCCTTTTTTCGTGCCATAAGCTATAGTGCATCGCTGAATGGACAGAATCTCATTTATTTATATGAGTATATTGCTCGTATTTTCATCACAGCAACTCGCTATGCAATATCGGTCGCTTTAACTCCCCAACCCCAACCCCAGCCCCAACCCCGCTGCCTCGCTGCCTAATCCCCGGCAAATCCCTTATCCGTAATCCGCTTTAGCGCCGCTTCCATTAATCAAAAGAAATCCTGTTGTGCAATCCCTTCTAATCCCCACCGCCCGGATCAGCTGAGCTGGGGAGTTGCCTGGGGATTTGGGGGGAATGTGGGGATTATGGGGATTTGGGAGTGACGTGGGGATTAAGGGGAGACGTGGGGATTTGGGGCAGACATGGGGTTAGGGGGAGACGTGGGGATTTTGGGCAGACGTGGGG
>NW_025945465.1:20959-21516 GCF_000764305.2 Hyalella azteca
AGATGTGTATAAGAGAAAAGAGTGGACGAACTTGACAGAAAAAAGCGGACGAACTGGACTGAAAAGAGCGGACAAACTAGAAAGAAAAGAGCAGAAGAACTGGACAGAAAAGAGCGGACCAACTGGACGGAAAAGAGCGGACCGCAAGGACCGAGAAAAGCGGATCAACTGGACAGAAAAAAACGGACCAACTGGACAGAAAAGAGCGGACCAACTGGACAGAAAAGAGCGATCAAATGGACAGAAAATAGCGGACCAACTGAACAGAAAGAGCTGTCCAACTGTACAGAAAAGAGCGGACGAAATTGATATATGGATAGAAAATCTATTCCTACCCGACCTTCGGCACAACGCCATTTTCCGTGTTATTTGTTAACGTTTAAGTTTAGAAATGGATAAAAAATTTATTAGGTTAGATTGAAAATTAATTAAGTAGTTAAATTAAAATTTCAGTTGACGAAGGTTGACGAGAAACTGGAGGAATGAGAGCGAAAAGAAGGGAATGAAGGAATGAAACGAGAGAAAATAGAGTAAGAGGGGGGAGGGGACGAGGGGGG
>NW_025945465.1:21857-23260 GCF_000764305.2 Hyalella azteca
GTGATGGAGGGGGCTGGGAGTTTATCCACATGCGTGATGACGAAATAATTAAAAAATTATAATATATGAAGAATAGAAATTTTGATTACATATCAAAGTTCGAGATTTATATCTGACGCTTATTATTAAGCGGTCACAGACTCGTGCCTAATGGGTCATTAATTATGATTGAATTAATGAGCGGCGGCAGCTACTTAATTTCACATTAATTTTAGTTATTATCTCAATATTTCTAGATTTTTAGCTATTATAATTTTAGCTATTCATCTTTCGGATAAGACGAACTTTCACACCCATTAACTTCCATCACACCCATTAACTTCCATCGCACCCATTAACTTCCATCACACCCATTAACTTCCATCACACCCATTAACTTCCATCACACCCATTAACTTACATCACACCCATTAACTTACATCACACCCATTAACTTACATCACACCCATTATCTTCCATCACACCCATTAACTTCCATCACACCCATTAATTTCCATCACACCCATTAACTTCCATCACACCATTAACTTACATCACACCCATTAACTTACATCACACCCATTAACTTACATCACACCCATTAACTTGCATCACACCCATTAACTTCTGCCTCAACCTGCACTAACCTGCACTAACCTGCACTAACCTGCACTAGCATGCACTAGTCTGCGCTAATCTCCACTAATTGCGCACGGTGGCATGTGGCGCCGGGTGGTGGCATACATATGCGGGCGTATGATGGCATGTGGCGGAGTGTGGTGGCATGTGGCGCCGGGTGTTGGTATACATATGCGGGCGTATGATGGCATGTGGCGGAGTGTGATGGCATGTGGCGGAGTGTGATGGCATGTGATGGCATGTGATGGCATGTGTTGGCATGTGATGGCATGTGATGGCATGTGGCGAAGTGTGATGGCATGTGATGGCATGTGTTGGCACTGTCTCTTATACACATCTAGATGTGTATAAGAGACAGGAAAAGAGCGGACCAACTGGACAGAAAAGAGCGGACCAACTGGATAGAAAAGAGCGGACCAACTGGACAGAAAAGAGCGGACCAACTGGATAGAAAAGAGCGGACCAACTGGACAGAAAAGAGCGGACCAACTGGACAGAAAAGAGCGGACAAACTGGACAGAAAAGAGCGGACGAACTGGACAGAAAAGAGTGGACTAACTGGACAGAAAAGAGCGGACCAACTGGACAGAAAAGAGCGGACAAACTGGACAGAAAAGAGCGGACGAACTGGACAGAAAAGAGTGGACTAACTGGACAGAAAAGAGCGGACCAACTGGACAGAAAAGAGCGGACAAACTGGACAGAAAAGAGCGGACGAACTGGACAGAAAAGAGTGGACTAACTGGACAGAAAAGAGCGGACCAACTGGACAGAAAAGAGCGGAC
>NW_025945465.1:23631-24557 GCF_000764305.2 Hyalella azteca
GGCATGGGGGATGAGGGGAGGTGGGGGGGTTTTTCCGTTACCGTTTTACGCGCAACGTTGATTTGCCATAAGATTCACCCCCCACCCCTCACCCCCCGCTGCCCTCATGCCGAGGGGTGGGGGGTTTGGCCTTCTCATTCATTGATAATTATCAATGAATGCATGCGCGCCTCCATTCAGTGCTTAATTAATCATTCAGCAAGTTACAAAATATAGTTGTTTGATGATGCTACATGATCACTATCTATAATCTTGTATTGATCACTGTTACAACAAATTACACAGCAATTAATTACCATTACAGCCAATTAATCACCGTTACAGTCGTGTAATCACCAAATAATCACATTTAAACCAAGTAATCACCGTTTCCTGCGTAGCATCAACTTGCCCATGACTTAAATATGAAAATTGAAATGAATTTTTTTTACTTTACGCTCTTTACGCAATTTTTAAAATGGCGGAAGCAGAAATATCTATAAAAACAATTGAAGTTGAAGTACCTTGATGAAATGGAGTTAAATTGATGTTAGATATTGAATTTTTTACATTTTAAGGTTTAACTTTTTGTTAAATAAAATTTGTAACTTAGTATTCAATAGATTGTTTAAGTGCTGAACTATAAAAAATTGAAAATTCATGGGAAAAATAAATCTTAAACTAAACTTTTAATGGTTTCAGAAATAGGGGTTTCCCAATATATTATTAATTGCCCGCAATAAAAGTAATAGCTTTTCATGCCTCACCACAATAATCCCATATAATTTTTTGAGTGCGTTATCACATTAGCAGTAGTATTGCATATCGTTAATTGGACTTAATGACTAAAGGAGATATTAAGAATTAAGCTGATCTGCGAGGTGACACCACACCACACCACCACCACACCAAACCACACCACCACCACACCACACCACCACCACCAC
>NW_025945465.1:25347-35356 GCF_000764305.2 Hyalella azteca
GTGTTCTAGGTATAGGTCCGTGTTCTAGGTATAGGTCCGTGTTCTAGGTATAGGTCAGTGTTCTAGGTATAGGTACTTGTTCTAGGTATAGGTCCGTGTTCTAGGTATAGGTCCGTGTTCTAGGTATAGGTCCGTGTTCTAGGTATAGGTCCTTGTTCTAGGTATAGGTCCGTGTTCTAGGTATAGGTCTGCCTTCTAGGTATAGGTCTGCATTCTAGGTATAGGTCTGCGTTTTAGGTATAGGTCCGTGTTCTACGTATAGGGCCGTGTTCTAGGTATAGATCCGTGTTCTAGGTATAGGGCCGTGTTCTAGGTATAGGTCTGTGTTCTAGGTATAAGTCCGTGATCTAGATATAGGTCCGTGTTTTATTAGTTTTAGGTGTTAGTTCATCTACCAAATTCTTTATCTGAAGCTACGGTCATTAGTTTTCATGTCCTAGATGGTTATCTAGATGATCGAGATCGCTAGCGTAGGTGATCCTGACTTCTAGGACCACGCCTACTCGTGCTCCTGCTTCTAGACGCTATATTTTCTCTAGGCAAACTAGACCCTCTCACTCCCGAACCAGTAATTCCAACCGCACCGTGCCGGACACGCGCGTCTCAACCGCACCTAACGTAGCGTCCACCCAACACCTGATTTTGAGGCTAAACAAACAATAGGTGAAATGTTAGTTAGTTTAGCCGCTACTAAGCCATTATTCAGGGCAGGTTCATCTACCTGCAGTTTTTCGCGTCGTTAACATTCCTGCTGACGCACTTAACTTTCTCGTGCATTACCAGTTTGTCTGTGTTATTATATATACCGATATGCTCGTCTGTATTTATCGTGTCTAACAGCTTGAGGTATACCAATTTATTGCTAATATTCTATTTTTTCTTATACGATATTCATTTTATCTTCTTTAACCGGCCAATAATCATATTTTAGCCTCTGCATTGACATTATCCTCTTTAGAATTTAGCGCCGATAATGATGTAATATTATCTATAACTGAAATTATTATATACCTCTCCTGAATGTATTATACACTACTATAGGTTTGCCCGGGTTATAATCCCTGCAATTTAAGGATCCCGTTATTCCAATTCCCGTAATCCCGAGACCCAACAGCATTCCCAAAATCTAGTTAATAATTCAAAACTAAATTACGGCGAATAAAGAAAATTTCGTTCTAACACACATCCAGCATTGAACTCCATTTTAATCCTCTTTTGAAATTCCATGAAAACGCGAGTTTTTTATCAGTAAATTTTACATTCACTAGAGTATAAATCATAGTTTATTTTTCTAGCCTAAATATGTAGCTATATGCTATCAATTTTTCAGTTTAACATGATTCCATCAATTCGAAAAAAAAAATTTCCAGGTAGTATCCCGACACAGTACGTGTAATTGTATCCTGGATACGCGATTATCCTTCGAAGAATATACAAGTTACACAAAAGTGTGTATAATCTCATGAATATTTGTGTCAGAGTTTGTCTGTGTTTGAAGCCATGATATTTAATAATTTAATTAAGTATCTATAGGATATAAATCGTATACACGATAATTAAGTATCTACATAATACAAACCGTGTACACGATAAGTATCCAGAATACAAATCGTGTACACGATAAGTATCCAGGATACAAATCGTGTATACGATAAGTATCCAGAATACAAATCGTGTACACGATATAAGTATCCAGGATACGGTACAAATCGTGTCGGGATATTGCCTGGGCCTGAAAATGTATCGAAAAAATTAAATAATAAATTGAAAGCCTGGAAGGTTAATTCTTAATTTGATGTTTTACAATATTATTATAATATAAAAATGCAAGTTTCCGTGCAAGTTCAAAATAGGATTTAGATTGGAGTTTCATGGAGTTGGAATGGGACTTAGTTTAATTAATGAACTTTCACTTTTATAATTAATAAATGAATAAACTCCGACCTACGATAATTGAATGGTAATTAATTAGGCTTAATATAGAAGAAAGTGATAATCGTAAGTTGTTTAGTGCTGGCAGGCAGATTAGGCAGCTGTGTGTTATAGGCCTACGCGTATAGGCGCGATACGCCGGATTTGGCAAATCCCCGTCAGGAAAAAATTACGTGTTCAGGAAAATACGAGATTTTTTCAATGAATCTTTTCAGCTTCACATAAATATTTATTTGAGCAGATGAATGATATTCAAATTTTTAGGGTTGAGTGAAATTGTTAAGAACTACATGCAATTATAGGCAAATGTGTTGCAATTATTTGATATAAATGGACTTGATGAGAACAAGGGAGAGCGAAATGGTAGGGAAAATTATGAAAAATAATTATAGGCCTACTGGGACTTGGGGTGTGGGACGGACTTTAATTGGTGAGAAAGGTGTGGGGGTAACATAATTGTGAGGTATGAGTTAAAGTATGTAAAAAATTTAGGACTTGGGTCCTAAACTTCATCATATTGCTTAACCCGTACGTGTAGGTCAGGAAAGTAGAAAATGAAATTGCAGCACGATTGAAATCAGTGAAAAATGGGATAAACGAAATCGGAGTACGTTGATGAAAGTATATATACTACGTGATATTTAGAAATTCTGACCAATTAGTGTGACTGATGTACATATTTTGGGTTTTTAGAGGCTGGAGTAGTTTGAAAAATGGCATGGTGATGGTTGAGGAAATAAAAATAGGTGATTAAAGAGATTGAAAAGAATATTACCTAACGCATGGTTAGTGGAAAGACTTGGGAGAATTGATTAAGTGAATACAAATCCATGGATAATCAAAAAAATACAGAAAATTAAAAAAAAATTGCTTTCTTTTCCTTGTTGTCTCGAAGATACTGATGAATTATAATAGATTATTAATACTTCGTACAGCAATGACAGCAAAGTATTTCCAATCCCACTGACGATCGAATGAGGGACAGGTACTATAACGGGTACGATTGTCGTATAATTTAAAATTTACGAATACAGGATACGTATATAAGAATATAAGAATATAAGAGCCTTTACGAATATAAGAGCCTAATTAATACGTGCGTTCACAGTAGACAGAATATGTGAGTTTACCATATAAATTATGATGAGCGATCACCATATAAATTATGATGAGCGATCGCCATATAAATTATGATGAGCGATCACCATATAAATTATGATGAGCACAGTAACAATTAAGACTAAAAATCTTGTATGTTTCTCATCAGGCATAACATGGCTGACATGACGTAGAACTAACGTACGATGCTAGATATGTATACGTTTGTTATTTTTATTTTAAGATATTTGTGAAAATTTTATATTTTTAAATATAATCGATGCAGATATTGTGGACTTTCTTCACATAATTTCTGCAGCGTCCACGGCAGTAATTAGCTTGAATGAACGAGATGAAACTGAAAGAAATAACAAACACATTTAAATATAACTTGTTTGATTTTTTCTACATAACGCGTGTAATCGTGAATAATGAAGGCACAAATAATATAATCTTTCTATACATACGTTATTTTTATTCACTAAATTTAAATAAAGTAATATGAATCTCCTTATACGTATGTGATCAACCGATGAAACCTTATTCAGAGAGTCAATTCATAACGGTCCCGGTCCCTTGATTGGTTATAAGGCGTCAGTTAATTTCGTCCCTGCCCCCTGGACCGGTCAAGGCATATCATGCTTCGTCCCTGCATGTCCCGGGACCGGTCAAGGCGTTTGTTTCGTCCTTGTCCCGGGACCGGCCAAGGCATCTGTTTCTTCCCTGCATGTCCCGGGACCGGGGGACCGGTCAAGGCGTTTGTTTCGTCCCTGAATGTCCCGGGACCGGTCAAGGCGTGTGTTTCGTCTTTGTCCCGGGACCGGTCAATGCATCTGTTTCGTCCCTGCATGTCCCGGGACCGGTCAAGACGTCTGTTTCGTCTCCGTCCCGCGGGACCGATCAAGACGTTTGTTTCGTCTTTGCCCCGGGACCGGTCAACGTGTCTGTTTCATTCCAGTCAGGAATTAATTCCGTTTAGAAAAAATTCAGCTTAAAAATTTTTCAGGTTAGAAATTTTATTCAACCTTATTTCGACTTTCGTACAGTATCGAGACAACAACATATTGAGGCCAAGTTATCTCTTAACTTTTGCTTCAATGAATTTTCCTGTAGTAGCCCAGCACTCAAATTTCTCAATTATATTCAAACAAAATATGACATTCAATTCATATTCACAGCGAGTCATATTAACGAAAGGCATAATTGTTCACGGGTTATAAGCAATTTTATGCCTAAATTGACAAATATCCACGCGGGCACCGCGTTTTATAAACAAAGCACTAAACAAATATTTACGGACTTCCTGACCATCCACAAAAAAAACACATACACCTGTCAGGGGAACTGGTTTCTTTCTTTTATCCTTGTCGGTTTAAAAGATTTTTTACCTCATGGAGCTGGCGTGCTGATGATCACGACCAAATTGTTCGGCCTAACCACCAACTAATCAATTAATAGAGCTTTAGGGACATAGCAAGTCGGCTGATCTTTGGACCAAGACATTCCAGCGATGACTGAAGCGATTATCGCCTTTCTATTGGTCGTAGGCCGTGCTGGTGCTGGCCATACGAAGATTATAGAACGCGCCAGATTAGATCGTGAGTCTGGCAGCGCTGTGGCAGGCGAGGTGTGGGCTGGCAGCGTCGGCAACCGCAGGGCTTGGGTGGGCGGGTGCTGGCCGAGACGCATTGCACGACAACGTGGGCATCTTGTGTAATAAATAAAAATTGCATCACAAGCGTGTGGTTGCAGCACCGGTCTCTGGTTGCAGCACCGCGATGTCTCGTTGCAGCGCCGCGATGTCTGGTTGCAGCACCGCGATGTCTGGTTGCAGCACCGCGATGTCTCGTTGCAGCGCCGCGATGTCTGGTTGCAGCACCGCGATAGTTAAATGAGCTGAATTTTAAATAATTTCATCCGCAAGCGCCCGGTAAAAATTTCAAGTCCGCCGTTTGCTCGTATGTCTGTTAAACGATTGGAACTGAACTAATAACAAGTCAAATCAAATATACAACGCACTTAAAAAATTAACGCCGGTTTAGCCAGAATAAGTCGACTCTTGTTTGAACACAACTTCAGCACGCATTATGTCACCTCATCAATCATTGCGCACAATATATCATTAATCATCAGTCTTTTTTAAATACAAACAGTAATAATCCCATGGCACCAAAGATGTAAGCCTTGCATAATATCATGAAAAAAAAATTAATAACTAGTTGATTGATTCACTCATTACCTACTAACTGAAGTTACCTCTACGAAAATAGAAAAATATTTAATACTCTAAAAATTCGGTGAGTCATTTCTCTTACAGCATAGTAAAATGAACGACCAAATGTAATTATATATTCTGAGATTCATAGGTTAGACAAAGACAAAAACGTTTGATTGTATTTAAACCACAGAAGTTTTGAACATTAGACTCGAAAGGCTCGGAATGCTAATTCCCTAGAGGGTAGAAGAAGCATCCCTCGCAGAGGCATGCATGATAGAGGGTGCTTAGAACAACTTAAAAACTACTTGAGGTTCGCATTCAACTCTTATACGAATTCTAAGCCCATGCTTGCGAGACGCCATTTGTATTCATGATCTCGAGAAGAGTTGCGTCGGTCGAGGAAGGGTGGTGGGAAAGGGATCCTTTCGAGAGGTCTGAGGAGCATAGGCCCATGTCTGTTCCTTAAGACTAGGCCTAGCTATGTCTATTCCTTAAGAGCCTGCAGCATCTTGGTGGGCTTTAAAACTTCTTCTCGAGCTTCCAGTCCGTATCACGGATACCAACGTATAGGCGGGCGTTCGCTGATTAAAAGAAGGACGAAAAAAAGAAGTCCGGGAGAGGATCGTTTCTGGGCGGGCGCGCGAGACTAGAGGCCGCGCGGGGCATTGGCTGCCAGCAACCGCGGATCATACGACTGGGCGGAGACTGTCGCACATGCGCGCAGCTAATCTCACCATTAACTTTCAATAGATTATCCCATATCGCTTTCTTATCTGGATTTATCCAAGGGCTAAGCACATACGCCTTTTCCTGAAACTTGTGTTGAAAATTGTGATGGCGTGAATATGAATGCAGAGAATAAGGAAATTTTGCGACAAAGAGGCGGATGGGTTTAAACTCGTTTTAAATCTTTGTCCTGAAAGCCGTCCGATATGCAGCGCTCCTCCCTGCCAGCGGCGGCTGTCAGTGTGCCTCACTCAGTCTTTGCTGGTAGTCGAGGCGCGGCCTTACTGCAGTGTGGGTTGTGTCGCTCCGCTACAGCACGTCTTTTTGCAGAGAATCGGGGTTCAAATTCGTTTACTGTTATTAAGGATGAAGAAAAACTTAGTTATTTGATACAAAAGGTTCTTGATCACCCCTGATTTATATTTTTGTTCATCTTTTATACCTCAAATATACAAAAATGATGCATCTAAATCGGATTATCTCTTTATAAACTAGAAAAGTGTTGGTTTCCTTTATTAAAACGCGATTTCTTCAAGCTTAAATGTTTACTTGCATTGACTTTGAACATTTTTAACTGAGACTGTTAAAATTATTTTATGAAGAAGCATGCATTGGATCATGGTAGTCATTATAATGAAGTGGGCGCAGCGATGTCGGCGCATGAGAGATTATCTTGAGGCGGGCGACGGATCACGTGGCATAATCCGCAGAGCTGCCAGGATTAGGGCGGCCGGCTTATTTAGCCCAGACGAGCGCCGTGCCTATTCATCTTCTCAGCTCCTTCCTTGTGTCTCGTGGCCGCTGCTTGGTATTTTATTAACTTCGTCATACTTTTTTAACTTTTATAATAATTTCTTGTATTCATGTAGTCAGCTATATTTAACCCCACAAATAAAATTTGTCAGCATTGAAATTCGTTACTAGATTAATGCTAGGCTAATTAGTGCTATTCGTACGTAATCAGTGATATTCGTACCTAACCACAGGTCGTCAGGTACAGTCTGGAAGCAAAGATTAAATTAGTCATTATTTCCTCTAACGATCATAAGTCACAGCAAATAAATAAGTCTAATGTATACCATTAGTAACAGGACGCGTGCCTTTTAAGCTCAAATATCTCGCTAGTCTCGATGGTAGTCTTGTTGCAGGATGACACGTTCAAGCTCGTCTCATAAGTATTATCTAAAGTGTACGATAACATATCGTGCCTTTTGTACCAACAGTTGACCTTCCCATCGTCATGACTGAGACGTGAGGTCATGCAGTTAGTGACGGTTACTGAATTTGGCATCGTCTCGAAAAATGGGCATTTATATGATCGCGAATTTTGTAACCGGAAAATGGGCATAGAAATTAATTAATTGGGCTTTACCGTGCCCTTGTTTGAGTTATGTAAATAGGCAGTTAATTGTGTGCAGGTTGCGTAAATAGGCTGTATTGTGGGTTGCTGAAATTGAATATGCAGTGGTGTTCATAAATGAGCTGTTATGTGTGTTGCTTAAGAGGGCTGTTGTATGGTTTGCGTGCGTGCTCGATATATATAACCCTTGCCACCTGTGTGATTATATATGACACCACAGCGCCACCCAATGTATAGTGTGCCTTAATGTGTAGATTGCGATTACACAATCACCATTTTAATCAGGGCTATCGTGGTAATCATCATTGATAATTAGGTCATATACGCTGACGTAATTTTTTGATTTTCTAAAAATGATATTAATTATGAATTTTTTTTCATTCCAGACGAGTGAAGAATTATTTATTTGATTATTTGTAATTAGTGTTGCGGAAATGGCGACACAATTAACAATGTTTATTGCAGTAAATTTTAATTGAAATATTGCCAAAAACCTGATGAATATGATGAATATGAAGACAGACCGAACGCTATGTTCAGAATAACAGCCGTCGACTTGTGTTGACGTAGAAATTTAGACGTCAAACCTTCTCACGGTTGAAAAGTGGACAATATTAATTTCATTGATCATAAACGTTGAAAACCTTGATTAGGCAGAAAAAAACGTTGGAGTTAACGTTACCGCGTTGTAAAAAGATCTTTTTGGCGTTGGTGGAAATAACGTTTAAAAAAATTCGTCGTTCTCGGCGTGGTTGAAGAAACGCTGAAGTGACGTTGGAGGCGCTACGTCTCCGAGGTTATGGACTTCCATAGCGCCATGGAGACTTTCGCTGAGGCCTGGATGGCGGCCAACACCAAGTCCGAGCAGGTGAGTGGACTGAGACGCCAAGGTTGCCGTCTGTAACTAAATTAAGTCGCCGTCTGTAACTAAAAGTCGCCTTCTGTAACTAAAAGTCGCCGTCTGTAACTAAAAGTCGCCGTCTGTAACTAAAAGTCGCCGTCTGTAACTAAAGTCGCCGTCAGTAGACTGAGGGCTGAGAAGGCAAGGTCAGTTGACTTCAGTCAACGACTTCTTGAGTCTCCCGTGGCCGTAGATTATATGTGCGCAACACACATAGAGAAATGAGTGAGAATTTGTCCAAATATGACTGCATTTTTTTCTATGTCATCCTGATTCAGTTCGGCCCGACCTAAGGGCGTGTCAGTGCTACGACCGCTCTTTGCATGTGCTGTGGGTTGGAAAGTGTCAGTATTTGGACAATATGCCAATTATTGTGTTGAGTGTAACATACGTGCAGCTTGAATATTGAAGCAAATTATGCCTTCTGGGACCATACTTTCAAAACTCGCTAAGTGAACGTAAGTACTTACGCTCTATTTTCTTGTCTGTGATTGGTGGATTTTGCTTGAAAGGCCGTCAATGATTGGCGGATGAACTTACGATCTCTTAACTTTTTTTGAAAGTATAGGCCCAGCTGATGTCTATGCGAAGAACTAGCACACTTTGGTGGTAACCTAGCCCTGTCAACTAGATACCTATAATTGTTACTGACGCGCCTAGCTGAGTAGCATCTAGATGATCCTAACATCATATGTAACATAACATCCTAAGTCCACATCCTAATTTAAGTAACATCATCTATATACTGCCACGCCTAAGTAACATTTGACTGTCCCAAATTACATCTAGAATTCTAGATGATCCTAAAATCCTAAGTATAAATATCATCATCATCTATACTGACACGCCTATATAAGTAACTTGATACTTAAAGATATTTCCAGGCCTGTGTTACAAGCTAGTAGATATCTAGCTATAGTATATTCACACGCCTGAGTAACATTTAGGTACCTATATAGAGGATTAAGTGACCGACCACCAAGCAAAAAGCATTATCCTCGTCTTAACATTACCNTGAGGATGAGTTATACTATGTAAAAAAAATATAGGACATGGGTTAACAATGGTCGGGAAAGTGGAAAATAAAATTGAAGCACTGTTGAAATCAGTGGAAAATGGGGTAAACGAAATCGTTGTCTGGGATGATGCGAGAGTATACTACAGGATATTTGGAAATTCTGACCAATAGTGTATGTAAATGATTGACTAATAGTGTATGTAAATGATTGACTAATAGTGTATGTAAATGATTGACCAATAGTGTATGTAAATGATGTACATATCCTGGGTGGGTAAAGGCATGAGTAGTATGAAAAACGGCATGATGATGATCGACGGAATGAAATATGTGATAGAAGAGATTGAAAATAATATTACTGAACGCATGGTTAGTAGAAAGAGTTAGGAGAATTGATAAAATGAATACAAATCCATGGTAATAAAAAAATATAGAAATTTTAAAACATTTTTGCTTTCCTTTCCTTGTTTCTCGAATATACTGATGAATTATGTTAGATAATCACTACTTAAATATTCGTACACCAATCCCAGCAAAATATTTCCAATCCCATGCATCGACGAATATGCGTGACAGGAACTAACGGTACGATTGCCGTGTAAATTAAAATTTACGAATACATATACGCGGTAGAGCCAATTAATGACGTACGTTCACAGCTTGTAGACTGAATTTGTGAGTTTACTATATATAAATTATGATGAGCGATCACCATATCAATTATGATGAGCGATCACCATATCAATTATGATGAGC
>NW_025945466.1:0-1013 GCF_000764305.2 Hyalella azteca
AATTATTTCCCAGAGTAGATATTTGCAATGAAACTGATGGTACCATGAGGAAGATTACAAACGATTTTCACATTAATCGTACGTTTATATTCCCAATGAAGTAGTACGTTTAATGGAACTGGTTATTCTCCATCGAACACATTTTAATAAGAGAAATTATTACTTAATATTATTATTATTAATTTTTACGCAATAATCTTATTTTTTAAAATAGAAATATGTTCTTCCACTTGAAAAAGTATTTCGGGAGGACAGACAATTTGATTTACTTCTCAAATTTTGAGGTACCTGACATGTAATGACTGCTACACAACAGCGTGTTGCCTGTCGCTGCCACTCAGCGTGGACACGATAAATGACAGCTCCAAAATGTCATTATGATGACGTGTTTGCTCGAATACTTGAAATTTTCACGTAAAACTATTAAGGATGGCTGGTTAATTAGTATTTAAATAAATTAGTATTTATTTACTGGTTAATAACGAATTGGTTATTAATAATCAGTGCAGTGGTGCGTATATTGTTCGCTGCACTTCAGGCCCAGCGTAGACGATAGGGACTTTGAGGAAAGAAAAGGATTAACGTATTTAATTTTTTTCCTTATTCAACTTAAAAGTTGATTATCCTTTCCCTTGATCAACTTAAGAGTTGATTATAGCATCAATTTAATGCACCATCTCAACTTATATTAATAACAGAAGATAGTTTAGAGAAATAAGTTAATAAATGCATCTCATCTTCAGCAGAATTTTGACCGCGAATGCAAAAATCTTTAAATATTTTAACGAACCAGTTTCCCTTATAAGTCAAGGCTTCACTTAGAAAATGCATGGGTCATGTTGCCACGTTGTCCAAAAAATAACCCATTTGGCACTGATACTCTATTTTGTCAAGCTTAACTGTTTTAGGGTGACCCACACAAGGGGAGAAAACTACATTACTATTTGGATAATTTAGAAAATTTCTCATCACTACTTGGAGAATTTCTCACTCATTCCTCTAAGTTGATATTC